>NW_027189135.1:90625-244803 GCF_040958095.1 Procambarus clarkii
GATATATGACAATGTTGTTTTCAATACAAATGATAAAAAACAATGTGTTTTCATTAGAATTAACTAAAATGTTCTTGATTTTCCGTTTATATTACCGATGGAAGATGTACACGTAAAACCGCGCTAATCCGGCTGAAACGTCGATATATGCAATAAAAACCGAACTTCTCCCCTTTTCAATATCTTACACAGTATTTTAACGAAAAAACAAATAGATGATTGAAAATAAAGTATTTAAGGTTATTATCTAATCAATTATGTGTTTGCATCATTTTTATCGTATATATAATGAATTAATACCCATAGACTGAAAATTCACAAAAACGTGGAAAAACGGCAAAATATTGCCTAATTCGATGATATTTTGTTTAAATCACATAAAGGAAAAGGAGATGATAAACGTCAAAATATTGATAAATTCGACGATTTTTCGTACGAAACAAAATGCAAGAAAACTTGCTTAAAAATGCAATATTATGCGAAATTCTGAGATTTGAAGGCCAAATCACATATCGTGATACTACATGAAATAGTATCGAAATATTGGTAAAAATGAATATATTTACGTAATATCAAACTACATGATTAACGTGAAAAAAGTCACTATTATACAATATTTGAGGATTTTATCTTCAAATCATAGAGCAAGGTTTCGTATTATTTAGTTCCAAGGAAAGATATATGACAATGTTGTTTTCAATACAAATGATAAAAAACAATGTGTTTTCATTAGAATTAACTAAAATGTTCTTGATTTTATGTTTATATTACCGATGGAAGATGTACACGTAAAACCGCTCTAATCCGGCTGAAACGTCGATATATGCAATAAAAACCGAACTTCTCCCCTTTTCAATATCTTACACAGTATTTTAACGAGAAACAAATAGATGATTGAAAATAAAGTATTTAAGGTTATTATCTAATCAATTATGTGTTTGCATCATTTATATCGTATATATAATGAATTAATACCCATAGATTGAAAATTCACAAAAACGTGGAAAAACGGCATAATATTGCCTAATTCGATGATATTTTGTTTAAATCACATAAAGGAAAAGGAGATGATAAACGTCAAAATATTAATAAATTCGACGATTTTTCGTACGAAACAAAATGCAAGAAAACTTGCTTAAAAATGCAATATTATGCGAAATTCTGAGATTTGAAAGCCAAATCACATATCGTGATACTACATGAAATAGTATCGAAATATTGGTAAAAACGTATATATTTACATAAAATCACACTACATGAAAAACGTGAAAAAAGTCACTATTTTACCATATATGAGGATTTTAACTTCAAATCATAGAGCGAGGTTTTATTATTAAGATCCAGGACAAGACATATGACAATGTTGTTTCCAATACAAATGATGAAAAACAATGTGTTTTCATTAGCATTAACTAAAATGTTCTTGATTTTCCGTTTATATTACCGATGGAAGATGTACACGTAAAACCGCTCTAATCCGGCTGAAACGTCGATATATGCAATAAAAACAGAACTTCTCCCCTTTTTATTATCTTACTCAGAATTTTAACGAGAAATAAATAGTTGATTGAAAATGAAGTATTTAAGGTTATTATCTAATCAATTATGTGTTTGCATCATTTTTATCGTATATATAATGAATTAAACCCATAAACTGAAAATTCACAAAACCGTGGAAAAACGGCAAAATAGTGCCTAACTCGATGATATTTTGTTTAAATCACATAGAGGAAAAGTGGATGATAAACGTCAAAATATTGCTAAATTCGATGATTTTTCGTACGAAACGAAATGCAAGAAAACTTGCTTAAAATGCAATATTATGCGAAATTCTGAGATATGAAGGCCAAATCACATATCGTGATACTACATGAAATAGTATCGAAATATTGGTAAAAACGTATATATTTACATAAAATCACACTACATGAAAAACGTGAAAAAAGTCACTATTTTACCATATATGGAGATTTTAACTTCGAATCATAGAGCAAGGTTTCGTATTATTTAGATCCAAGAAAAGACATGACAATGTTGTTTCCAATACAAATGATAAAAATCAATGTGTTTTCATTAGAATTAACTAAAATGTTCTTGATTTTCCGTTTATATTACCGATGGAAGATGTACACGTAAAACCGCTCTAATTCGGCTGAAACGTCGATATATGCAATAAAAACCGAACTTCTCCCCTTTTCAATATCTTACTCAGTATTTTAACGAGAAACAAATAGATGATTGAAAATGAAGTATTTAAGGTTATTATCTAATCAATCAATATGTGTTTGCATCATTTTTATCGTATATATAATGAATTAATACCCATAGACTGAAAATTCACAAAAACGTGGAAAAACGGCAAAATATTGCCTAATTCGATGATATTTTGTTTAAATCACATAAAGGAAAAGGAGATGATAAACGTCAAAATATTGCTAAATTCGACGATTTTTCGTACGAAACAAAATGCAAGAAAACTTGCTTAAATGCAATATTATGCGAAATTTTGAGATATGAAGGCCAAATCACATATCGTGATACTACATGAAATAGTATCGAAATATTGGTAAAAACGTATATATTTACGTAAAATCACACTACATGAAAAACGTGAAAAAAGTCACCATTTTACCATATATTAGGATTTTAACTTCAAATCATAGAGCGAGGTTTCGTATTATTTAGATCCAAGAAAAGACATATGACAATGTTGTTTCCAATACAAATGATAAAAAACAATGTGTTTTCATTAGCATTAACTAAAATGTTGTAGATTTTCCGTTTATATTACCGACGGAAGATGTACACGTAAAACCGCTCTAATCCGGCTGAAACGTCGATATATGCAATAAAAACCGAACTTCTCCCCTTTTCAATATCTTACACAGTATTTTAACGAGAAACAAATAGATGATTGAAAATGAAGTATTTAAGGTTATTATCTAATCAATTATGTGTTTGCATCATTTTTATCGTATATATAATGAATTAGTACCCATAGACTGAAAATTCACAAAAACGTGGAAAAACGGCAAAATATTGCCTAATTCGATGATATTTTGTTTAAATCACATAATGGAAAAGGATAATGGAATGGATAAACGTCAAAATATTGCTAAATTCGACGATTTTTCGTACAAAACAAATGCAAGAAAACTTGCTTAAAATGCAATATTATGCGAAATTCTGAGATATGAAGGCCAAATCACATATCGTAATACTACATGAAATAGTTTCGAAATATTGTTAAAAACGTATATATATACGTAAAATCACACTACATGAAAAACGTGAAAAAAGTCACTATTTTACCATATATGAGGATTTTAACTTCAAATCATAGAGCGAGGTTTCGTATTATTTAGATCTAAGGAAAGACATATGACAATGTTGTTTCCAATACAAATAATAAATAACAATGTGTTTTCATTAGCATTAACTAAAATGTTCTTGGTTTTCCGTTTATATTACCGATGGAAGATGTACACGTAAAACCGCTCTAATCCGGCTGAAACGTCGATATATGCAATAAAAACCGAACTTCTCCCCTTTTCAATATCTTACACAGTATTTTAACGAGAAACAAATAGATGATTGAAAATGAAGTATTTAAGGTTATTATCTAATCAATTATGTGTTTGTATCATTTTTATCGTATAAATAATGAATTAAACCCATAAACTGAAAATTCACAAAAACGTGGAAAAACGGCAAAATATGGCCTAATTCGATGATATTTTGTTTAAATCACATAAAGGAAAAGGAGATGATAAACGTCAAAATATTGCTAAATTCGCCGATTTTTCGTACGAAACAAAATGCAAGAAAACTTGCTTAAAATGCAATATTATGCGACATTCTGAGATTTGAAGGCCAAATCATATATTGTGATACTACATGAAATAGTATCGAAATATTGGTAAAAACGTATATTTTTACGTAAAATCACACAACATGAAAAACGTGAAAAAGTTCATTATTTTACCATATATGAGGGTTTTAACTGCAAATCATAGAGCGAGGTTTCGTATTATTTAGATCTAAGAAAAGACATATGACAATGTTGTTTCCAATAAAAATGATAAAAACAATGTGTTTTCATTAGCATTAACTAAAATGTTCTTGATTTTCCGTTTATATTACCGATGGAAGATGTACACGTAAAACCGCTCTAATCCGGCTGAAACGTCGATATATGCAATAAAAACCGAACTTCTCCCCTTTTCAATATCCTACACAGTATTTTAACGAGAAACAAATAGATGATTGAAAATGAAGTATTTAAGGTTATTATCTAATCAATTATGTGTTTGCATCATTTTTATCGTTTATATAATGAATTAAATCCATAAACTGAAAATTTACAAAAACGTGGAAAAACGGCAAAATATTGCCTAATTCGATGATATTTTGTTTAAATCACATAAAGGAAAAGTGGATGATAAACGTCAAAATATTGCTAAATTCAATGATTTTTCGTACGAAACAAAATGCAAGAAAACTTGCTTAAAATGCAATATTATGCGACATTCTGAGATTTGAAGGCCAAATCATATATCATGATACTAAATGAAATAGTATTGAAATATTTGTAAAAATGAATATATACATACGTATTATCAAACTACATGATTAACGTGAAAAAGTCACTGTTTATTAGAGCGGATTTACGTGTACATCTTCCATCAGTAATATAAACGGAAAATCATGAACATTTTAGTTAATGCTATAATGAAAACACATTGTTTTTTATCACTTGTATTGGAAACATCATTGTCATATGTCTTTTCTTGGATCTAAATAATATGAAACCTCGCTCTATGATTTGAAGTTAAAATCCTCATATATGGTAAAATAGTGACTTTTTTCACGTTTTTCATGTAGTGTAATTTTACTTAAATATATACGTTTTTACCAATATTTCGATACTATTTCATGTAGTATCACGATATGTGATTTGGCCTTCAAATCTCAGAATTTCGCATAATATTGCATTTTAAGCAAGTTTTCTTGCATTTTGTTTCGTACGAAAAATGGTCGAATTTAGCAATATTTTGACGTTTATCATCTCCTTTTCCTTTATGTGATTTAAACAAAATATCATCGAATTAGGCAATATTTTGCCGTTTTTCCACGTTTTTGTGAATTTTCAGTCTATGAGTATTAATTCATTATATATACGATAAAAATGATGCAGACACATAATTGATTAGATAATAACCTTAAATTCTTCATTTTCAATCATCTATTTGTTTCTCGTTAAAATACTGTGGAAGATATTGAAAAGGGGAGAAGTTCGGTTTTTATTGCATATATCGACGTTTCAGCTTTATTTGAGCGGTTTTACGTGTACATCTTCCATCGGAAATATAAACGGAAAATCAAGAACATTTTAGTTAATGCTAATGAAAACACATTGTTTTTTATCATTTGTATTGGAAACATCATTGTCATATGTCTTTTCTTGGATCTAAATAATACGAAACCTCGCTCTACGATTTAAAGTTAAAATCCTCATATATGGTAAAATAGTGACTTTTTTCACGTTTTTCATGTAGTGTAATTTTACTTAAATATATACGTTTTTACCAATATTTCGATACTATTTCATGTAGTATCACGATATGTGATTTGGCCTTCAAATCTCAGAATTTCGCATAATATTGCATTTTAAGCAAGTTTTCTTGCATTTTGTTTCGTACGAAAAATCGTCGAATTTAGCAATATTTTGACGTTTATCATCTCCTTTTCCTTTATGTGATTTAAACAAAATATCATCGAATTAGGCAATATTTTGCCGTTTTTCCACGTTTTTGTGAATTTTCAGTTTATGGGTTTAATTCATTATATATACGATAAAAATGATGCAAACACATAATTGATTAGATAATAACCTTAAATACTTCATTTTCAATCATCTATTTGTTTCTCGTTAAAATACTGTGTTAGATATTGAAAAGGGGAGAAGTTCGATTTTTATTGCATATATCGACGTTTCAGCCGGATTAGAGCGGTTTTACGTGTACATCTTCCATCGGTTATATAAACGGAAAATCAAGAACATTTTAGTTAATGCTAATGAAAACACATTGTTTTTTATCATTTGTATTGGAAACAACATTGTCATATGTCTTTTTTTAGATCTAAATAATACGAAACCTCGCTCTATGATTTGAAGTTAAAACCCTCATATATGGTAAAATAGTGACTTTTTTCACGTTTTTCATGTAGTGTGATTTTACGTAAATATATACGTTTTTACCAATATTTCGATACTATTTCATGTAGTATCATGATATGTGATTTGGCCTTCAAATCTCAGAATTTCGCAAAATATTGCATTTTAAGCAAGTTTTCTTGCATTTTGTTTTGTACGAAAAATCATCGAATTTAGCAATATTTTGACGTTTATCACCTCCTTTTCCTTTATGTGATTTAAACAAATATCATCAAATTAGGCAATATTTTGCCGTTTTTCCACGTTTTTGTGAATTTTCAGTCTGTTGGTATTAATTCATTATATACGATAAAAATGATGCAAACACATAATTGATTAGATAATAACCTTAAATACTTCATTTTCAATCATCTATTTGTTTCTCGTTAAAATACTGTGAAAAGGGGAGAAGTTCGGTTTTTATTGCATATATCGACGTTTCAGCCGGATTAGAGCGGTTTTACGTGTACATCTTCCATCGTAATATAAACCGAAAATCAAGAACATTTTAGTTAATGCTAATGAAAACACATTGTTTTTTATCATTTGTATTGGAAACAACATTGTCATATGTCTTTTCTTAGATCTAAATAATACGAAACCTCGCTCTATGATTTGAAGTTAAAACCCTTATATATGGTAAAATAGTGAACTTTTTCACGTTTTTCATGTTGTGTGATTTTACGTAAAAATATACGTTTTTACCAATATTTCGATACTATTTCATGTAGTATCACGATATGTGATTTGACCTTCAAATCTTAGAATTTCGCAAAATATTGCATTTTAAGCAAGTTTTCTTGCATTTTGTTTTGAACGAAAAATCGTAGAATTTAGCAATATTTTGACGTTTATCACCTCCTTTTCCTTTATGTGATTTAAACAAAATATGATCAAATTAGCCAATATTTTCCGTTTTTCAACGTTTTTGTGAATTTTCAGTCTATAGGTATTAATTCATTATATATACGATAAAAATGATGCAAACACATAATTGCTTAGATAATAACCTTAAATACTTCATTTTCAGTCATCTATTTGTTTCTCGTTAAAATACTGTGTAAGATATTGAAAAGGGGAGAAGTTCGGTTTTTATTGCATATATCGACGTTTCAGCTTTATTAGAGCGGATTTACGTGTACATCTTCCATCGGTAATATAAACGAAAAATCAAGAACATTTTAGTTAATGCTAATGAAAACACATTGTTTTTTATCATTTGTATTGAAAACAACATTGTCATATATCTTTTCTTGGATCTAAATAATACGAAACCTCGCTCTATGATTTGAAGTTAAAATCCTCAATATTGTATAATAGTGACTTTTTCACGTTAATCATGTAGTTTGATATTACGTAAATATATTCATTTTTACCAATATTTCGATACAATTTCATGTAGTATCACGATATGTGATTTGGCCTTCAAATCTCAGAATGTCGCATAATATTGCATTTTAAGCAAGTTTTCTTGCATTTTGTTTCGTACGAAAAATCATCGAATTTAGCAATATTTTGACGTTTATCATCCACTTTTCCTCTATGTGATTTAAACAAAATATCATCGAATTAGGCAATATTTTGCCGTTTTTCCAGGTTTATGTGAATTTTTAGTTTATGGGTTTAATTCATTATATATAGGATAAAAATGATGCAAGCACATAATTGATTAGATAATAACCTGAAATACTTCATTTTCATTCAACTATTTGTTTCTCGTTAAAATTCTGAGTAAGATATTAAAAAAGGGAAAAGTTCTGTTTTTATTGCATATATCGACGTTTCAGCCGGAATAGAGCGTTTTTCGTGTACATTTTCCATAGGTAATATAAACGGAAAATCAGGAACATTTTAGTTAATTCTAATGAAAACACATTGATTTTTATCATTTGTATTCGAAACAACATTGTCATATGTCTTTTCTTGGATCTAAATAATACGAAACCTCGCTCTATGATTTGTAGTTAAAATCCTCATATATGGTAAAATAGTGACTTTTTTAACGTCAATCATGTAGTTTGATATTACGTAAATATATTCATTTTTACCAATATTTCGATACTATTTCATGTAGTATCACGATATGTGATTTGGCCTTCAAATCTCAGAATGTCGCATAATATTGCATTTTAAGCAAATTTTCTTGCATTTTGTTTCGTACGAAAAATCATAGAATTTAGCAATATTTTGATGTTTATCATCCACTTTTTCTCTATGTGATTTAAACAAAATATCATCGCATTAGGCAATATTTTGCCGTTTTTCCACGTTTTTGTGAATTTTCAGTTTATGGGTTTAATTCATTATATATACGATAAAAATGATGCAAACACATAATTGATTAGATAGTAACCTTAAATACTTCATTTTCAATCAACTATTTGTTTCTCGTTAAAATACTGAGTAAGATATTAAAAAGGGGAGAAGTTCTGTTTTTATTGCATATATCGACGTTTCAGCCGGAATAGTGCGTTTTTCGTTTACATTTTCCATAGGTAATTTAAAAGGAAAATCAGGAACATTTTAGTTAATGCTAATGAAAACACATTGTTTTTTATCACTTGTATTGGAAACATCATTGTCATATGTCTTTTCTTGGATCTAAATAATATGAAACCTCGCTATATGATTTGAAGTTAAAATCCTCATATATGGTAAAATAGTGACTTTTTTCACGTTTTTCATGTAGTGTGATTTTACGTAAATATATACGTTTTTACCAATATTTCGATACTATTTCATGTAGTATCACGATATGTGATTTGGCCTTCAAATCTCAGAATTTCGCATAATATTGCATTTTAAGCAAGTTTTCTTCCATTTTGTTTCGTACGAAAAATCGTCTAATTTAGCAATATTTTGACGTTTATCATCCACTTTTCCTCTATGTGATTTAAACAAAATATCATCGAATTAGGCAATATTTTGCCGTTTTTCCACGTTTTTGTGAATTTTCAGTCTATGGGTATTAATTCATTATATATACGATAAAAATGATGCAAACACATAATTGATTAGATAATAACCTTAAATACTTCATTTTCAATCATCTATTTGTTTCTCGTAAAATACTGTGTAAGATATTGAAAAGGGGAGAAGTTCGGTTTTTATTGCATATATCGACGTTTCAGCTTTATTTGAGCGGTTTTTCGTGTACATCTTCCATCGGAAATATAAACGGAAAATCAAGAACATTTTAGTTAATGCTAATGAAAACACATTGTTTTTTATCATTTGTATTGGAAACATCATTCTCATATGTCTTTTCTTGGATCTAAATAATACGAAACCTCGCTCTATGATTTAAAGTTAAAATCCTCATATATGGTAAAATAGTGACTTTTTTCACGTTTTTCATGTAGTGTGATTTTACTTAAATATATACGTTTTTACCAATATTTCGATACTATTTCATGTAGCATCACGATATGTGATTTGGCCTTCAAATCTCAGAATTTCGCATAATATTGCATTTTAAGCAAGTTTTCTTGCATTTTGTTTCGTACGAAAAATCGTCGAATTTAGCAATATTTTGACGTTTATCATCTCCTTTTCCTTTATGTGATTTAAACAAAATATCATCGAATTAGGCAATATTTTGCCGTTTTTCCACGTTTTTATGAATTTTCAGTTTATGGGTTTAATTCATTATATATACGATAAAAATGATGCAAACACATAATTGATTAGATAATAACCTTAAATACTTCATTTTCAATCATCTATTTGTTTCTCGTTAAAATACTGTGTTAGATATTGAAAAGGGGAGAAGTTCGGTTTTTATTGCATATATCGACGTTTCAGCCGGATTAGAGCGGTTTTACGTGTACATCTTCCATCGGCAATATAAACGGAAAATCAAGAACATTTTAGTTAATGCTAATGAAAACACATTGTTTTTTATCATTTGTATTGGAAACAACATTGTCATATGTCTTTTCTTAGATCTAAATAATAGGAAACCTCGCTCTATGATTTGAAGTTAAAACCCTCATATATGGTAAAATAGTGACTTTTTTCACGTTTTTCATGTAGTGTGATTTTACGTAAATATATACGTTTTTACCAATATTTCGATACTATTTCATGTAGTCTCACGAATGTGATTTGGCCTCAAATCTCAGAATTCGCATAATATTGCATTTTAGCAAGTTTTCTCGCATTTTGTTTCGTACGAAAAATCGTCTAATTTAGCAATATTTTGACGTTTGTCATCCACTTTTCCTCTATGTGATTCAAACAAAATATCATCGAATTAGGCAATATTTTGCCGTTTTTCCACGTTTTTGTGAATTTTCAGTCTATGGGTAATAATTCATTATATATACGATAAAAATGATGCAAACACATAATTGATTAGATAATAACCTTAAATACTTCATTTTCAATCATCTATTTGTTTCTCGTTAAAATACTGTGTAAGATATTGAAAAGGGGAGAAGTTCGGTTTTTATTGCATATAACGACGTTTCAGCCGGATTAGAGCGGTTTTACGTGTACATCTTCCATCGGTAATATAAACAGAAAATCAAGAACATTTTAGTTAATTCTAATGAAAACACATTGTTTTTTATCATTTGTATTGAAAACAACTTTGTCATATGTCTTTTCTTAGATCTAAATAATACGAAACCTCGCTCTATGATTTGAAGTTAAAACCCTCATATATGGTAAAATAGTGACTTTTTCACGTTTTTCATGTTGTGTGATTTTACGTAAAATATACGTTTTTACCAGTATTTTGATACTATTTCATGTAGTATCACGATATGTGATTTGGCCTTCAAATCTCAGAATTTTGCATAATATTGCATTTTAAGCAAGTTTTCTTGCATTTTGTTTTGTACGAAAAATCGTCGAATTTAGCAATATTTTGACGTTTATCATCTCCTTTTCCTTTATGTAATTTAAACAAAATATGACCGAATTAGGCAATATTTTGCCGTTTTTTCACGTTTTTGTGAATTTTCAGTTTATGGGTTTAATTCATTATATATACGATAAAAATGATGCAAACACATAATTGATTAGATAATAACCTTAAATACTTCATTTTCAATCATCTATTTGTTTCTCGTTAAAATACTGTGTAAGATATTGAAAAGGGAGAAGTTCGGTTTTTATTGCATATATCGACGTTTAAGCCGGATTAGAGCGGTTTTACGTGTACATCTTCCATCGTAATATAAACAGAAAATCAAGAACATTTTAGTTAATTCTAATGAAAACACATTGTTTTTTATCATTTGTATTGAAAACAACATTGTCATATGTCTTTTCTTAGATCTAAATAATACGAAACCTCGCTCTATGATTTGAAGTTAAAACCCTCATATATGGTAAAAGTGACTTTTTTCACGTTTTTCATGCAGTGTGATTTTACGTAAATATATATGTTTTTACTAATATTTCGATACTATTTCATGTAGTATCACGATATGTGATTTGGCCTTCAAATCTCAGAATTTCGCATAATATTGCATTTTAAGCAAGTTTTCTTGCATTTTGTTTCGTACGAAAAATCATCGAATTTAGCAATATTTTGACGTTTATCATCCACTTTTCCTCTATGTGCTTTAAACAAAATATCATCGAATTAGGCAATAATTTGCCGTTTTTAAACGTTTTTGTGAATTTTCAGTTTATGGGTTTAATTCATTATATATACGATAAAAATGATGCAAACACATAATTGATTAGATAATACCCTTAAATACTTCATTTTCAATCATCTATTTGTTTCTCGTTAAAATACTGTGTAAGATATTGAAAAGGGGAGAAGTTCGGTTTTTATTGCATATATCGACGTTTCAGCCGGATTAGAGCGGTTTTACGTGTACATCTTCCATCGGTAATATAAACAGAAAATCAAGAACATTTTAGTTAATTCTAATGAAAACACATTGTTTTTTATCATTTGTATTGAAAACAACATTGTCATATGTCTTTTCTTAGATCTAAATAATACGAAATCTCGCTCTATGATTTGAAGTTAAAACCCTCATATATGGTAAAATAGTGACTTTTTTCACGTTTTTCATGCAGTGTGATTTTACGTAAATATATACGTTTTTACCAATATTTCGATACTATTTCATGTAGTATCACGATATGTGATTTGGCCTTCAAATCTCACAATTTCGCATAATATTGCATTTTAAGCAAGTTTCTTGCATTTTGTTTCATACGAAAAATCATCGAATTTAGCAATATTTTGACGTTTATCATCCACTTTTCCTCTATGTGCTTAAAACAAAATATCATCGAATTAGGCAATAATTTGCCGTTTTTAAACGTTTTTGTGAATTTTCAGTTTATGGGTTTAATTCATTATATATACGATAAAAATGATGTAAACACATAATTGATTAGATAACCTTAAATACTTCATTTTCAATCATCTATTTGTTTCTCGTTAAAATTCTGTGTAAGATATTGAAAAGGGGAGAAGTTCGGTTTTTATTGCATATATCGACGTTTCAGCCGGATTAGAGCGGTTTTACGTGTACATCTTCCATCGGTAATATAAACGGAAAATCAAGAACATTTTAGTTAATGCTAATGAAAACACATTGTTTTTTATCATTTGTATTGGAAACAACATTGTCATATGTCTTTTCTGGATCTAATAATACGAAACCTCGCTCTATGATTTGAAGTTAAAATCCTCATATATGGTAAAATAGTGACTTTTTTCACGTTTTTCATGTAGTGTGATTTTACGTAATATATACGTTTTTACCAATTTCGATACTATTTCATGGAGTATCACGATATGTGATTTGGCCTTCAAATCTCAGAATTTCGCATAATATTGCATTTTAAGCAAGTTTTCTTGCATTTCGTTTCGTACGAAAAATCATCGAATTTAGCAATATTTTGACGTTTATCATCCACTTTTCATCTATGTGATTTAAACAAAATATCATCGAATTAGGCAATATTTTGCCGTTTTTCCACGTTTTTGTGAATTTTCAGTTTATGGGTTTAATTCATTATATATACGATAAAAATGATGCAAACACATAATTGATTAGATAATACCCTTAAATACTTCATTTTCAATCATCTATTTGTTTCTCGTTAAAATACTGTGTAAGATATTGAAAAGGGGAGAAGTTCGGTTTTTATTGCATATATCGACGTTTCAGCCGGATTAGAGCGGTTTTACGTGTACATCTTCCATCGGTAATATAAACAGAAAATCAAGAACATTTTAGTTAATTCTAATGAAAACACATTGTTTATTATCATTTGTATTGAAAACAACATTGTCATATGTCTTTTCTTAGATCTAATAATACGAAACCTCGCTCTATGAATTTGAAGTTAAAACCCTCATATATGGTAAATAGTGACTTTTTTCTCGTTTTTCATGCAGTGTGATTTTACGTAAGTATATACGTTTTTACCAATATTTCGATACTATTTCATGTAGTATCACGATATGTGATTTGGCCTTCAAATCTCACAATTTCGCATAATATTGCATTTTAAGCAATTTTTCTTCCATTTTGTTTCGTACGAAAATCGTCGAATTTAGCAATATTTTGACGTTTATCATCTCCTTTTCCTTTATGTTGATTTAAACAAATATTATCGAATTAGGCAATATTTTGCCGTTTTTCCACGTTTTGTGTGAATTTTCAGTCTATGGGTATTAATTCATTATATATACGATAAAAATGATGCAAACACATAATTGATTAGATAATAACCTTAAATACTTCATTTTCAATCATCTATTGTTTCTCGTTAAAATACTGTGTAAGATATTGAAAAGGGGAGAAGTTCGGTTTTTATTGCATATATCGACGTTTCAGCCGGATTAGAGCGGTTTTACGGTACATCTTCCATCGGTAATATAAACCGAAAATCAAGAACATTTTAGTTAATGCTATGAAAACACATTGTTTTTTATCATTTGTATTGGAAAACAACATTGTCATATGTCTTTAATTAGATCTAAATAATACGAAACCTCGCTCTATGATTGAAGTTAAAACCCTCATATATGGTAAAATAGTAAACTTTTTCACGTTTTTCATGTTAGTGTGATTTTACGTAAAAATATACGTTTTTACCAGTATTTTGATACTATTTCATGTAGTATCACGATATGTGATTTGGCCTTCAAATCTCAGAATTTCGCATAATATTGCATTTTAAGCAAGTTTTCTTGCATTTTGTTTTGTACGAAAAATCGTCGAATTAGCAATATTTTGACGTTTATCATCTCCTTTTCCTTTATGTAATTTAAACAAAATATGACCGAATTAGGCAATATTTTGCCGTTTTTCCACGTTTTTGTGAATTTTCAGTTTATGGGTTTAATTCATTATATATACGATAAAAATGATGCAAACACATAATTGATTAGATAATACCCTTAAATACTTCATTTTCAATCATCTATTTGTTTCTCGTTAAAATACTGTGTAAGATATTGAAAAGGGGAGAAGTTCGGTTTTTATTGCATATATCGACGTTTCAGCCGGATTAGAGCGGTTTTACGTGTACATCTTCCATCGGTAATATAAACAGAAAATCAAGAACATTTTAGTTAATTCTAATGAAAACACATTGTTTTTTATCATTTGTATTGAAAACAACATTGTCATAATGTCTTTCTTAGATCTAAATAATACGAAATCTCGCTCTATGATTTGAAGTTAAAACCCTCATATATGGTAAAATAGTGACTTTTTTCACGTTTTTCATGCAGTGTGATTTATCGTAAATATATACGTTTTTACCAGTATTTTGATACTATTTCATGTAGTATCACGATATGTGATTTGGCCTTCAAATCTCACAATTTCGCATAATATTGCATTTTAAGCAAGTTTTCTTGCATTTTGTTTCATACGAAAATCATCGAATTTAGCAATATTTTGACGTTTATCATCCACTTTTCCTCTATGTGCTTAAAACAAAATATCATCGAATTAGGCAATAATTTGCCGTTTTTAAACGTTTTTGTGAATTTTCAGTTTATGGGTTTAATTCATTATATATACGGTAAAAATGATGCAAACACATAATTGATTAGATAATAACCTTAAATACTTCATTTTCAATCATCTATTTGTTTCTCGTTTAAAATACTGTGTAAGATATTGAAAAGGGGAGAAGTTCGGTTTTTATTGCATATATCGACGTTTCAGCCGGATTAGAGCGGTTTTACGTGTACATCTTCCATCGATAATATAAACGGAAAATCAAGAACATTTTAGTTAATGCTAATGAAAACACATTGTTTTTTTATCATTTGTATTGGAAACATCATTGTCATATGTCTTTTCTTGGATCTAAATAATACGAAACCTCGCTGTATGATTTAAAGTTAAATCTTCATATATGGTAAATAGTGACTTTTTTCACGTTTTTCATGTAGTGTGATTTTACTTAAATATATACGTTTTACCAATATTTCGATACTATTTCATGTAGTCTCACGATATGTGATTTGACTCTCAAATCTCAGAATGTCGCATAATATTGCATTCTAAGCAAGTTTTCTCGCATTTTGGTTCCGTACGAAAAATCGTCTAATTTAGCAATATTTTGACGTTTGTCATCCACTTTTCCTCTATGTGATTTAAACAAAATATCATCGAATTAGGCAATATTTTGCCGTTTTTCCACGTTTTTGTGAATTTTCAGTCTATGGGTAATAATTCATTATATATACGATAAAAATGATGCAAACACATAATTGATTAGATAATAACCTTAAATACTTCATTTCAATCATCTATTTGTTTCTCGTTAAAATACTGTGTAAGATATTGAAAGGGGAGGAAGTTCGGTTTTTATTGCATATATCGACGTTTCAGCCGGATTAGAGCGGTTTTACGTGTACATCTTCCATCGGTAATATAAACAGAAAATCAAGAACATTTTAGTTAATTCTAATGAAAACACATTGTTTTTTATCATTTGTATTGAAAACAACATTGTCATATGTCTTTTCTTAGATCTAAATAATACGAAATCTCGCTCTATGATTTGAAGTTAAAACCCTCATATATGGTAAAATAGTGACTTTTTTCACGTTTTTCATGCAGTGTGATTTTACGTAAATATATACGTTTTTACCAATATTTCGATACTATTTCATGTAGTATCACGATATGTGATTTGGCCTTCAAATCTCAGAATTTCGCATAATATTGCATTTTAAGCAAGTTTTCTTGCATTTTGTTTCATACGAAAATCATCGAATTTAGCAATATTTTGACGTTTATCATCCACTTTTCCTCTATGTGCTTAAAACAAAATATCATCGAATTAGGCAATAATTTGCCGTTTTTAAACGTTTTTGTGAATTTTCAGTTTATGGGTTTAATTCATTATATATACGGTAAAAATGATGCAAACACATAATTGATTAGATAATAACCTTAAATACTTCATTTTCAATCATCTATTTGTTTCTCGTTAAAATACTGTGTAAGATATTGAAAAGGGGAGAAGTTCGGTTTTTATTGCATATATCGACGTTTCAGCCGGATTAGAGCGGTTTTACGTGTACATCTTCCATCGATAATATAAACGGAAAATCAAGAACATTTTACTTAATGCTAATGAAAACACATTGTTTTTATCATTTGTATTGGAAACATCATTGTCATATGTCTTTTCTTGGATCTAAATAATACGAAACTCGCTGTATGATTTAAAGTTAAATACCTCTATATATGGTAAAATTGTGACTTTTTTCACGTTTTTCATGTAGTGTGATTTTACTTAAATATATACGTTTTTACCAATATTCGATACTATTTCATGTAGTCTCACGAGATGTGATTTGACTCTCAAATCTCAGAATGTCGCATAATATTGCATTTTAAGCAAGTTTTCTCGCATTTTGTTTCGTACGAAAAAATCGTCTAATTTAGCAATATTTTGACGTTTGTCATCCACTTTTCCTCTATGTGATTTAAACAAAATATCATCGAATTAGGCAATATTTTGCCGTTTTTTCCACGTTTTTGTGAATTTTCAGTCTATGGGTAATAATTCCTTATATATACGATAAAAATGATGCAAACACATAATTGATTAGATAATAACCTTAAATACTTCATTTTCAATCATCTATTTGTTTCTCGTTAAAATACTGTGTAAGATATTGAAAAGGGGAGAAGTTCGTTTTTATTGCATATATCGACGTTTCAGCCGGATTAGAGCGGTTTTACGTGTACATCTTCCATCGGTAATATAAACAGAAAATCAAGAACATTTTAGTTAATTCTAATGAAAACACATTGTTTTTTATCATTTGTATTGAAAACAACATTGTCATATGTCTTTCTTAGATCTAAATAATACGAAACCTCGCTCTATGATTTGAAGTTAAAACCCTCATATATGGTAAAATAGTGACTTTTTTCCTCGTTTTTCATGCAGTGTGATTTTACGTAAATATATACGTTTTTACCAATATTTCGATACTATTTCATGTAGTATCACGATATGTGATTTGGCCTTCAAATCTCACAATTTCGCATAATATTGCATTTTAAGCAAATTTTCTTGCATTTTGTTTCGTACGAAAAATCGTCGAATTTAGCAATATTTTGACGTTTATCATCCACTTTTCCTCTATGTGCTTTAAACAAAATATCATCGAATTAGGCAATAATTTGCCGTTTTTAAACGTTTTTGTGAATTTTCAGTTTATGGTTTAATTCATTATATATATACGATAAAAATGATGCAAACACATAATTGATTAGATAATAACCTTAAATACTTCATTTTCAATCATCTATTTGTTTCTCGTTAAAATACTGTGTAAGATATTGAAAAGGGGAGAAGTTCGGTTTTTATTGCATATATCGACGTTTCAGCCGGATTAGAGCGGTTTTACGTGTACATCTTCCATCGATAATATAAACGGAAAATCAAGAACATTTTAGTTAATGCTAATGAAAACACATTGTTTTTTATCATTTGTATTGGAAACAACATTGTCATATGTCTTTTCTTAGATCTAAATAATACGAAACCTCGCTCTATGATTTGAAGTTAAAACCCTCATATATGGTAAAATAGTGACTTTTTTCACGTTTTTCATGTTGTGTGATTTTACGTAAAAATATACGTTTTTACCAGTATTTTGATACTATTTCATGGTAGTATCACGATATGTGATTCGGCCTTCAAATCTCAGAATTTTGCATAATATTGCATTTTAAGCAAATTTTCTTGCATTTTGTTTTGTACGAAAAATCGTCGAATTTAGCAATATTTTGACGTTTATCATCTCCTTTTCCTTTATGTGATTTAAACAAAATATCATCGAATTAGGCAATATTTTCCCGTTTTTCCACGTTTTGTGAATTTTCAGGCTATGGGTATATTCATTATATATACGCTAAAAATGATGCACACACATAATTGATTAGCTAATAACCTTAAATACTTCATTTTCAATCATCTATTTGTTTCTCGTTAAAATACTGTGTAAGATATTGAAAAGGGGAGAAGTTCGGTTTTTATTGCATATATCGACGTTTCGGCTTTATTTGAGCGGTTTTACGTGTACATCTTCCATCGGTAATATAAACAGAAAATCAAGAACATTTTAGTTAATTCTAATGAAAACACATTGTTTTTTATCATTTGTATTGAAAACAACATTGTCATATGTCTTTTCTTAGATCTAAATAATACGAAATCTCGCTCTATGATTTGAAGTTAAAACCCTCATATATGGTAAAACAGTGACTTTTTTCACGTTTTCATGCAGTGTGATTTTACGTAAATATATACGTTTTTACCAATATTTCGATACTATTTCATGTAGTATCACGATATGTGATTTGGCCTTCAAATCTCACAATTTCGCATAATATTGCATTTTAAGCAAGTTTTCTTGCATTTTGTTTCATACGAAAAATCATCGAATTTAGCAATATTTTGACGTTTATCATCCACTTTTCCTCTATGTGCTTAAAACAAAATATCATCGAATTAGGCAATAATTTGCCGTTTTTAAACGTTTTTGTGAATTTTCAGTTTATGGGTTTAATTCATTATATATACGGTAAAAATGATGCAAGCACATAATTGATTAGATAATAACCTTAAATACTTCATTTTCAATCATCTATTTGTTTCTCGTTAAAATACTGTGTAAGATATTGAAAAGGGGAGAAGTTCGGTTTTTATTGCATATATCGACGTTTCAGCCGGATTAGAGCGGTTTTACGTGTACATCTTCCATCGATAATATAAACGGAAAATCAAGAACATTTTAGTTAATGCTAATGAAAACACATTGTTTTTTATCATTTGTATTGGAAACATCATTGTCATATGTCTTTTCTTGGATCTAAATAATACGAAACCTCGCTCTATGATTTAAAGTTAAAATCCTCATATATGGTAAAATAGTGACTTTTTTCACGTTTTTCATGTAGTGTGATTTTACTTAAATATATACGTTTTTACCAATATTTCGATACTATTTCATGTAGTCTCACGATATGTGATTTGGCTCTCAAATCTCAGAATGTCGCATAATATTGCATTTTAAGCAAGTTTTCTCGCATTTTGTTTCGTACGAAAAATCGTCTAATTTAGCAATATTTTGACGTTTGTCATCCACTTTTCCTCTATGTGATTTAAACAAAATATCATCGAATTAGGCAATATTTTGCCGTTTTTCCACGTTTTTGTGAATTTTCAGTCTATGGGTAATAATTCATTATATATACGATAAAAATGATGCAAACACATAATTGATTAGATAATAACCTTAAATACTTCATTTTCATTCATCTATTTGTTTCTCGTTAAAATACTGTGTAAGATATTGAAAAGGGGAGAAGTTCGGTTTTTATTGCATATATCGACGTTTCAGCCGGATTAGAGCGGTTTTACGTGTACATCTTCCATCGGTAATATAAACAGAAAATCAAGAACATTTTAGTTAATTCTAATGAAAACACATTGTTTTTTATCATTTGTATTGAAAACAACTTTGTCATATGTCTTTTCTTAGATCTAAATAATACGAAACCTCGCTCTATGATTTGAAGTTAAAACCCTCATATATGGTAAAATAGTGACTTTTTTCACGTTTTTCATGCAGTGTGATTTTACGTAAATATATACGTTTTTACCAATATTTCGATACTATTTCATGTAGTATCACGATATGTGATTTGGCCTTCAAATCTCACAATTTCGCATAATATTGCATTTTAAGCAAGTTTTCTTGCATTTTGTTTCGTACGAAAAATCATCGAATTTAGCAATATTTTGACGTTTATCATCCACTTTTCCTCTATGTGCTTTAAACAAAATATCATCGAATTAGGCAATAATTTGCCGTTTTTAAACGTTTTTGTGAATTTTCAGTTTATGGGTTTAATTCATTATATATACGATAAAAATGATGCAAACACATAATTGATTAGATAATAACCTTAAATACTTCATTTTCAATCATCTATTTGTTTCTCGTTAAAATACTGTGTAAGATATTGAAAAGGGGAGAAGTTCGGTTTTTATTGCATATATCGACGTTTCAGCCGGATTAGAGCGGTTTTACGTGTACATCTTCCATCGATAATATAAACGGAAAATCAAGAACATTTTAGTTAATGCTAATAAAAACACATTGTTTTTTATCATTTGTATTGGAAACAACATTGTCATATGTCTTTTTTTAGATCTAAATAATACGAAACCTCGCTCTATGATTTGAAGTTAAAACCCTCATATATGGTAAAATAGTGACTTTTTTCACGTTTTTCCTGTAGTGTGATTTTATGTAAATATATACGTTTTTACCAACATTTCGATACTATTTCATGGAGTATCGCGATATGTGATTTGGCCTTCAAATCTCAGAATTTCGCATAATATTGCATTTTAAGCAAGTTTTCTTGCATTTTGTTTCGTACGAAAAATCGTCGAATTTAGCAATATTTTGACGTTTATCATCTCCTTTTCCTTTATGTGATTTAAACAAAATATTATCGAATTAGGCAATATTTGCCGTTTTTCCACGTTTTTGTGAATTTTCAGTCTATGGGTATTAATTCATTATATATACGATAAAAATGATGCAAACACATAATTGATTAGATAATAACCTTAAATACTTCATTTTCAATCATCTATTTGTTTCTCGTTAAAATACTGTGTAAGATATTGAAAAGGGGAGAAGTTCGGTTTTTATTGCATATATCGACGTTTCAGCCGGATTAGAGCGGTTTTACGGTACATCTTCCATCGGTAATATAAACCGAAAATCAAGAACATTTTAGTTAATGCTAATGAAAACACATTGTTTTTTATCATTTGTATTGGAAACAACATTGACATATGTCTTTTCTTAGATCTAAATAATACGAAA
This sequence comes from Procambarus clarkii, assembly GCF_040958095.1. Classification (NCBI taxonomy): domain Eukaryota; kingdom Metazoa; phylum Arthropoda; class Malacostraca; order Decapoda; family Cambaridae; genus Procambarus; species Procambarus clarkii. The sequence continues at coordinate 112,222 of NW_027189135.1, forward strand.
CCTCGCTCTATGATTTGAAGTTAAAACCCTCATATATGGTAAAATAGTGACTTTTTTCACGTTTTTCATGCAGTGTGATTTTACGTAATTATATACGTTTTTACCAATATTTCGATACTATTTCATGTAGTATCACGATATTTGATTTGGCCTTCAAATCTCACAATTTCGCATAATATTGCATTTTAAGCAAGTTTTCTTGCATATTGTTTCGTACGAAAAATCATCGAATTTAGCAATATTTTGACGTTTATCATCCACTTTTCCTCTATGTGCTTTAACAAAATATCATCGAATTAGGCAATAATTTGCCGTTTTTAAACGTTTTTGTGAATTTTCAGTTTATGGGTTTAATTCATTATATATACGGTAAAAATGATGCAAACACATAATTGATTAGATAATAACCTTAAATACTTCATTTTCAAATATCTATTTGTTTCTCGTTAAAATACTGTGTAAGATATTGAAAAGGGGAGAAGTTCGGTTTTTATTGCATATATCGACGTTTCAGCCGGATTAGAGCGGTTTTACGTGTACATCTTCCATCGATAATATAAACGGAAAATCAAGAACATTTTAGTTAATGCTAATGAAAACACATTGTTTTTTATCATTTGTATTGGAAACATCATTGTCATATGTCTTTTCTTGGATCTAAATAATACGAAACCTCGCTGTATGATTTAAAGTTAAAATCTTCATATATGGTAAAATAGTGACTTTTTTCACGTTTTTCATGTAGTGTGATTTTACTTAAATATATACGTTTTTACCAATATTTCGATACTATTTCATGTAGTCTCACGATATGTGATTTGACTCTCAAATCTCAGAATGTCGCATAATATTGCATTCTAAGCAAGTTTTCTCGCATTTTCTTTCGTACGAAAAATCGTCTAATTTAGCAATATTTTGACGTTTGTCATCCACTTTTCCTCTATGTGATTTAAACAAAATATCATCGAATTAGGCAATATTTTGCCGTTTTTCCACGTTTTTGTGAATTTTCAGTCTATGGGTAATAATTCATTATATATACGATAAAAATGATGCAAACACATAATTGATTAGATAATAACCTTAAATACTTCATTTTCAATCATCTATTTGTTTCTCGTTAAAATACTGTGTAAGATATTGAAAAGGGGAGAAGTTCGGTTTTTATTGCATATATCGACGTTTCAGCCGGATTAGAGCGGTTTTACGGTACATCTTCCATCGGTAATATAAACCGAAAATCAAGAACATTTTAGTTAATGCTAATGAAAAACACATTGTTTTTTATCATTTGTATTGGAAACAACATTGTCATATGTCTTTAATTAGATCTAAATAATACGAAACCTCGCTCTATGATTTGAAGTTAAAACCCTCATATATGGTAAAATAGTAAACTTTTTCACGTTTTTCATGTTGTGTGATTTTACGTAAAAATATACGTTTTTACCAGTATTTTGATACTATTTCATGTAGTATCACGATATGTGATTTGGCCTTCAAATCTCAGAATTTCGCATAATATTGCATTTTAAGCAAGTTTTCTTGCATTTTGTTTTGTACGAAAAATCGTCGAATTTAGCAATATTTTGACGTTTATCATCTCCTTTTCCTTTATGTAATTTAAACAAAATATGACCGAATTAGGCAATATTTTGCCGTTTTTCCACGTTTTTGTGAATTTTCAGTTTATGGGTTTAATTCATTATATATACGATAAAAATGATGCAAACACATAATTGATTAGATAATACCCTTAAATACTTCATTTTCAATCATCTATTTGTTTCTCGTTAAAATACTGTGTAAGATATTGAAAAGGGGAGAAGTTCGGTTTTTATTGCATATATCGACGTTTCAGCCGGATTAGAGCGGTTTTACGTGTACATCTTCCATCGGTAATATAAACAGAAAATCAAGAACATTTTAGTTAATTCTAATGAAAACACATTGTTTTTTTATCATTTGTATTGAAAACAACATTGTCATATGTCTTTTCTTAGATCTAAATAATACGAAATCTCGCTCTATGATTTGAAGTTAAAACCCTCATATATGGTAAAATAGTGACTTTTTTCACGTTTTTCATGCAGTGTGATTTTACGTAAATATATACGTTTTTACCAGTATTTTGATACTATTTCATGTAGTATCACGATATGTGATTTGGCCTTCAAATCTCACAATTTCGCATAATATTGCATTTTAAGCAAGTTTTCTTGCATTTTGTTTCATACGAAAAATCATCGAATTTAGCAATATTTTGACGTTTATCATCCACTTTTCCTCTATGTGCTTAAAACAAAATATCATCGAATTAGGCAATAATTTGCCGTTTTTAAACGTTTTTGTGAATTTTCAGTTTATGGGTTTAATTCATTATATATACGGTAAAAATGATGCAAACACATAATTGATTAGATAATAACCTTAAATACTTCATTTTCAAATATCTATTTGTTTCTCGTTAAAATACTGTGTAAGATATTGAAAAGGGGAGAAGTTCGGTTTTTATTGCATATATCGACGTTTCAGCCGGATTAGAGCGGTTTTACGTGTACATCTTCCATCGATAATATAAACGGAAAATCAAGAACATTTTAGTTAATGCTAATGAAAACACATTGTTTTTTATCATTTGTATTGGAAACATCATTGTCATATGTCTTTTCTTGGATCTAAATAATACGAAACCTCGCTGTATGATTTAAAGTTAAAATCTTCATATATGGTAAAATAGTGACTTTTTTCACGTTTTTCATGTAGTGTGATTTTACTTAAATATATACGTTTTTACCAATATTTCGATACTATTTCATGTAGTCTCACGATATGTGATTTGGCTCTCAAATCTCAGAATGTCGCATAATATTGCATTTTAAGCAAGTTTTCTCGCATTTTGTTTCGTACGAAAAATCGTCTAATTTAGCAATATTTTGACGTTTGTCATCCACTTTTCCTCTATGTGATTTAAACAAAATATCATCGAATTAGGCAATATTTTGCCGTTTTTCCACGTTTTTGTGAATTTTCAGTCTATGGGTAATAATTCATTATATATACGATAAAAATGATGCAAACACATAATTGATTAGATAATAACCTTAAATACTTCATTTTCATTCATCTATTTGTTTCTCGTTAAAATACTGTGTAAGATATTGAAAAGGGGAGAAGTTCGGTTTTTATTGCATATATCGACGTTTCAGCCGGATTAGAGCGGTTTTACGTGTACATCTTCCATCGGTAATATAAACAGAAAATCAAGAACATTTTAGTTAATTCTAATGAAAACACATTGTTTTTTATCATTTGTATTGAAAACAACTTTGTCATATGTCTTTTCTTAGATCTAAATAATACGAAACCTCGCTCTATGATTTGAAGTTAAAACCCTCATATATGGTAAAATAGTGACTTTTTTCACGTTTTTCATGCAGTGTGATTTTACGTAAATATATACGTTTTTACCAATATTTCGATACTATTTCATGTAGTATCACGATATGTGATTTGGCCTTCAAATCTCACAATTTCGCATAATATTGCATTTTAAGCAAGTTTTCTTGCATTTTGTTTCGTACGAAAAATCATCGAATTTAGCAATATTTTGACGTTTATCATCCACTTTTCCTCTATGTGCTTTAAACAAAATATCATCGAATTAGGCAATAATTTGCCGTTTTTAAACGTTTTTGTGAATTTTCAGTTTATGGGTTTAATTCATTATATATACGATAAAAATGATGCAAACACATAATTGATTAGATAATAACCTTAAATACTTCATTTTCAATCATCTATTTGTTTCTCGTTAAAATACTGTGTAAGATATTGAAAAGGGGAGAAGTTCGGTTTTTATTGCATATATCGACGTTTCAGCCGGATTAGAGCGGTTTTACGTGTACATCTTCCATCGATAATATAAACGGAAAATCAAGAACATTTTAGTTAATGCTAATAAAAACACATTGTTTTTTATCATTTGTATTGGAAACAACATTGTCATATGTCTTTTTTTAGATCTAAATAATACGAAACCTCGCTCTATGATTTGAAGTTAAAACCCTCATATATGGTAAAATAGTGACTTTTTTCACGTTTTTCCTGTAGTGTGATTTTATGTAAATATATACGTTTTTACCAACATTTCGATACTATTTCATGGAGTATCGCGATATGTGATTTGGCCTTCAAATCTCAGAATTTCGCATAATATTGCATTTTAAGCAAGTTTTCTTGCATTTTGTTTCGTACGAAAAATCGTCGAATTTAGCAATATTTTGACGTTTATCATCTCCTTTTCCTTTATGTGATTTAAACAAAATATTATCGAATTAGGCAATATTTTGCCGTTTTTCCACGTTTTTGTGAATTTTCAGTCTATGGGTATTAATTCATTATATATACGATAAAAATGATGCAAACACATAATTGATTAGATAATAACCTTAAATACTTCATTTTCAATCATCTATTTGTTTCTCGTTAAAATACTGTGTAAGATATTGAAAAGGGGAGAAGTTCGGTTTTTATTGCATATATCGACGTTTCAGCCGGATTAGAGCGGTTTTACGGTACATCTTCCATCGGTAATATAAACCGAAAATCAAGAACATTTTAGTTAATGCTAATGAAAACACATTGTTTTTTATCATTTGTATTGGAAACAACATTGACATATGTCTTTTCTTAGATCTAAATAATACGAAACCTCGCTCTATGATTTGAAGTTAAAACCCTCATATATGGTAAAATAGTGACTTTTTTCACGTTTTTCATGCAGTGTGATTTTACGTAATTATATACGTTTTTACCAATATTTCGATACTATTTCATGTAGTATCACGATATTTGATTTGGCCTTCAAATCTCACAATTTCGCATAATATTGCATTTTAAGCAAGTTTTCTTGCATATTGTTTCGTACGAAAAATCATCGAATTTAGCAATATTTTGACGTTTATCATCCACTTTTCCTCTATGTGCTTTAAACAAAATATCATCGAATTAGGCAATAATTTGCCGTTTTTAAACGTTTTTGTGAATTTTCAGTTTATGGGTTTAATTCATTATATATACGGTAAAAATGATGCAAACACATAATTGATTAGATAATAACCTTAAATACTTCATTTTCAAATATCTATTTGTTTCTCGTTAAAATACTGTGTAAGATATTGAAAAGGGGAGAAGTTCGGTTTTTATTGCATATATCGACGTTTCAGCCGGATTAGAGCGGTTTTACGTGTACATCTTCCATCGATAATATAAACGGAAAATCAAGAACATTTTAGTTAATGCTAATGAAAACACATTGTTTTTTATCATTTGTATTGGAAACATCATTGTCATATGTCTTTTCTTGGATCTAAATAATACGAAACCTCGCTGTATGATTTAAAGTTAAAATCTTCATATATGGTAAAATAGTGACTTTTTTCACGTTTTTCATGTAGTGTGATTTTACTTAAATATATACGTTTTTACCAATATTTCGATACTATTTCATGTAGTCTCACGATATGTGATTTGACTCTCAAATCTCAGAATGTCGCATAATATTGCATTCTAAGCAAGTTTTCTCGCATTTTCTTTCGTACGAAAAATCGTCTAATTTAGCAATATTTTGACGTTTGTCATCCACTTTTCCTCTATGTGATTTAAACAAAATATCATCGAATTAGGCAATATTTTGCCGTTTTTTCCACGTTTTTGTGAATTTTCAGTCTATGGGTAATAATTCATTATATATACGATAAAAATGATGCAAACACATAATTGATTAGATAATAACCTTAAATACTTCATTTCAATCATCTATTTGTTTCTCGTTAAAATACTGTGTAAGATATTGAAAAGGGGAGAAGTTCGGTTTTTATTGCATATATCGACGTTTCAGCCGGATTAGAGCGGTTTTACGGTACATCTTCCATCGGTAATATAAACCGAAAATCAAGAACATTTTAGTTAATGCTAATGAAAACACATTGTTTTTTATCATTTGTATTGGAAACAACATTGTCATATGTCTTTAATTAGATCTAAATAATACGAAACCTCGCTCTATGATTTGAAGTTAAAACCCTCATATATGGTAAAATAGTAAACTTTTTCACGTTTTTCATGTTGTGTGATTTTACGTAAAAATATACGTTTTTACCAGTATTTTGATACTATTTCATGTAGTATCACGATATGTGATTTGGCCTTCAAATCTCAGAATTTCGCATAATATTGCATTTTAAGCAAGTTTTCTTGCATTTTGTTTTGTACGAAAAATCGTCGAATTTAGCAATATTTTGACGTTTATCATCTCCTTTTCCTTTATGTAATTTAAACAAAATATGACCGAATTAGGCAATATTTTGCCGTTTTTCCACGTTTTTGTGAATTTTCAGTTTATGGGTTTAATTCATTATATATACGATAAAAATGATGCAAACACATAATTGATTAGATAATACCCTTAAATACTTCATTTTCAATCATCTATTTGTTTCTCGTTAAAATACTGTGTAAGATATTGAAAAGGGGAGAAGTTCGGTTTTTATTGCATATATCGACGTTTCAGCCGGATTAGAGCGGTTTTACGTGTACATCTTCCATCGGTAATATAAACAGAAAATCAAGAACATTTTAGTTAATTCTAATGAAAACACATTGTTTTTTATCATTTGTATTGAAAACAACATTGTCATATGTCTTTTCTTAGATCTAAATAATACGAAATCTCGCTCTATGATTTGAAGTTAAAACCCTCATATATGGTAAAATAGTGACTTTTTTCACGTTTTTCATGCAGTGTGATTTTACGTAAATATATACGTTTTTACCAGTATTTTGATACTATTTCATGTAGTATCACGATATGTGATTTGGCCTTCAAATCTCACAATTTCGCATAATATTGCATTTTAAGCAAGTTTTCTTGCATTTTGTTTCATACGAAAAATCATCGAATTTAGCAATATTTTGACGTTTATCATCCACTTTTCCTCTATGTGCTTAAAACAAAATATCATCGAATTAGGCAATAATTTGCCGTTTTTAAACGTTTTTGTGAATTTTCAGTTTATGGGTTTAATTCATTATATATACGGTAAAAATGATGCAAACACATAATTGATTAGATAATAACCTTAAATACTTCATTTTCAAATATCTATTTGTTTCTCGTTAAAATACTGTGTAAGATATTGAAAAGGGGAGAAGTTCGGTTTTTATTGCATATATCGACGTTTCAGCCGGATTAGAGCGGTTTTACGTGTACATCTTCCATCGATAATATAAACGGAAAATCAAGAACATTTTAGTTAATGCTAATGAAAACACATTGTTTTTTATCATTTGTATTGGAAACATCATTGTCATATGTCTTTTCTTGGATCTAAATAATACGAAACCTCGCTGTATGATTTAAAGTTAAAATCTTCATATATGGTAAAATAGTGACTTTTTTCACGTTTTTCATGTAGTGTGATTTTACTTAAATATATACGTTTTTACCAATATTTCGATACTATTTCATGTAGTCTCACGATATGTGATTTGACTCTCAAATCTCAGAATGTCGCATAATATTGCATTCTAAGCAAGTTTTCTCGCATTTTCTTTCGTACGAAAAATCGTCTAATTTAGCAATATTTTGACGTTTGTCATCCACTTTTCCTCTATGTGATTTAAACAAAATATCATCGAATTAGGCAATATTTTGCCGTTTTTCCACGTTTTTGTGAATTTTCAGTCTATGGGTAATAATTCATTATATATACGATAAAAATGATGCAAACACATAATTGATTAGATAATAACCTTAAATACTTCATTTTCAATCATCTATTTGTTTCTCGTTAAAATACTGTGTAAGATATTGAAAAGGGGAGAAGTTCGGTTTTTATTGCATATATCGACGTTTCAGCCGGATTAGAGCGGTTTTACGTGTACATCTTCCATCGGTAATATAAACAGAAAATCAAGAACATTTTAGTTAATTCTAATGAAAACACATTGTTTTTTATCATTTGTATTGAAAACAACATTGTCATATGTCTTTTCTTAGATCTAAATAATACGAAATCTCGATCTATGATTTGAAGTTAAAACCCTCATATATGGTAAAATAGTGACTTTTTTCACGTTTTTCATGCAGTGTGATTTTACGTAAATATATACGTTTTTACCAATATTTCGATACTATTTCATGTAGTATCACGATATGTGATTTGGCCTTCAAATCTCACAATTTCGCATAATATTGCATTTTAAGCAAGTTTTCTTGCATTTTGTTTCATACGAAAAATCATCGAATTTAGCAATATTTTGACGTTTATCATCCACTTTTCCTCTATGTGCTTAAAACAAAATATCATCGAATTAGGCAATAATTTGCCGTTTTTAAACGTTTTTGTGAATTTTCAGTTTATGGGTTTAATTCATTATATATACGGTAAAAATGATGCAAACACATAATTGATTAGATAATAACCTTAAATACTTCATTTTCAATCATCTATTTGTTTCTCGTTAAAATACTGTGTAAGATATTGAAAAGGGGAGAAGTTCGGTTTTTATTGCATATATCGACGTTTCAGCCGGATTAGAGCGGTTTTACGTGTACATCTTCCATCGATAATATAAACGGAAAATCAAGAACATTTTACTTAATGCTAATGAAAACACATTGTTTTTTATCATTTGTATTGGAAACATCATTGTCATATGTCTTTTCTTGGATCTAAATAATACGAAACCTCGCTGTATGATTTAAAGTTAAAATCCTCATATATGGTAAAATTGTGACTTTTTTCACGTTTTTCATGTAGTGTGATTTTACTTAAATATATACGTTTTTACCAATATTTCGATACTATTTCATGTAGTCTCACGAGATGTGATTTGACTCTCAAATCTCAGAATGTCGCATAATATTGCATTTTAAGCAAGTTTTCTCGCATTTTGTTTCGTACGAAAAATCGTCTAATTTAGCAATATTTTGACGTTTGTCATCCACTTTTCCTCTATGTGATTTAAACAAAATATCATCGAATTAGGCAATATTTTGCCGTTTTTCCACGTTTTTGTGAATTTTCAGTCTATGGGTAATAATTCCTTATATATACGATAAAAATGATGCAAACACATAATTGATTAGATAATAACCTTAAATACTTCATTTTCAATCATCTATTTGTTTCTCGTTAAAATACTGTGTAAGATATTGAAAAGCGGAGAAGTTCGGTTTTTATTGCATATATCGACGTTTCAGCCGGATTAGAGCGGTTTTACGTGTACATCTTCCATCGGTAATATAAACAGAAAATCAAGAACATTTTAGTTAATTCTAATGAAAACACATTGTTTTTTATCATTTGTATTGAAAACAACATTGTCATATGTCTTTTCTTAGATCTAAATAATACGAAACCTCGCTCTATGATTTGAAGTTAAAACCCTCATATATGGTAAAATAGTGACTTTTTTCTCGTTTTTCATGCAGTGTGATTTTACGTAAATATATACGTTTTTACCAATATTTCGATACTATTTCATGTAGTATCACGATATGTGATTTGGCCTTCAAATCTCACAATTTCGCATAATATTGCATTTTAAGCAAATTTTCTTGCATTTTGTTTCGTACGAAAAATCGTCGAATTTAGCAATATTTTGACGTTTATCATCCACTTTTCCTCTATGTGCTTTAAACAAAATATCATCGAATTAGGCAATAATTTGCCGTTTTTAAACGTTTTTGTGAATTTTCAGTTTATGGGTTTAATTCATTATATATATACGATAAAAATGATGCAAGCACATAATTGATTAGATAATAACCTTAAATACTTCATTTTCAATCATCTATTTGTTTCTCGTTAAAATACTGTGTAAGATATTGAAAAGGGGAGAAGTTCGGTTTTTATTGCATATATCGACGTTTCAGCCGGATTAGAGCGGTTTTACGTGTACATCTTCCATCGATAATATAAACGGAAAATCAAGAACATTTTAGTTAATGATAATGAAAACACATTGTTTTTTATCATTTGTATTGGAAACAACATTGTCATATGTCTTTTCTTAGATCTAAATAATACGAAACCTCGCTCTATGATTTGAAGTTAAAACCCTCATATATGGTAAAATAGTGACTTTTTTCACGTTTTTCATGTTGTGTGATTTTACGTAAAAATATACGTTTTTACCAGTATTTTGATACTATTTCATGTAGTATCACGATATGAGATTCGGCCTTCAAATCTCAGAATTTTGCATAATATTGCATTTTAAGCAAATTTTCTTGCATTTTGTTTTGTACGAAAAATCGTCGAATTTAGCAATATTTTGACGTTTATCATCTCCTTTTCCTTTATGTGATTTAAACAAAATATCATCGAATTAGGCAATATTTTCCCGTTTTTCCACGTTTTTGTGAATTTTCAGGCTATGGGTATATTCATTATATATACGCTAAAAATGATGCACACACATAATTGATTAGCTAATAACCTTAAATACTTCATTTTCAATCATCTATTTGTTTCTCGTTAAAATACTGTGTAAGATATTGAAAAGGGGAGAAGTTCGGTTTTTATTGCATATATCGACGTTTCGGCTTTATTTGAGCGGTTTTACGTGTACATCTTCCATCGGTAATATAAACAGAAAATCAAGAACATTTTAGTTAATTCTAATGAAAACACATTGTTTTTTATCATTTGTATTGAAAACAACATTGTCATATGTCTTTTCTTAGATCTAAATAATACGAAATCTCGCTCTATGATTTGAAGTTAAAACCCTCATATATGGTAAAACAGTAAACTTTTTCACGTTTTTCATGCAGTGTGATTTTACGTAAATATATACGTTTTTACCAATATTTCGATACTATTTCATGTAGTATCACGATATGTGATTTGGCCTTCAAATCTCACAATTTCGCATAATATTGCATTTTAAGCAAGTTTTCTTGCATTTTGTTTCATACGAAAAATCATCGAATTTAGCAATATTTTGACGTTTATCATCCACTTTTCCTCTATGTGCTTAAAACAAAATATCATCGAATTAGGCAATAATTTGCCGTTTTTAAACGTTTTTGTGAATTTTCAGTTTATGGGTTTAATTCATTATATATACGGTAAAAATGATGCAAACACATAATTGATTAGATAATAACCTTAAATACTTCATTTTCAATCATCTATTTGTTTCTCGTTAAAATACTGTGTAAGATATTGAAAAGGGGAGAAGTTCGGTTTTTATTGCATATATCGACGTTTCAGCCGGATTAGAGCGGTTTTACGTGTACATCTTCCATCGATAATATAAACGGAAAATCAAGAACATTTTAGTTAATGCTAATGAAAACACATTGTTTTTTATCATTTGTATTGGAAACATCATTGTCATATGTCTTTTCTTGGATCTAAATAATACGAAACCTCGCTCTATGATTTAAAGTTAAAATCCTCATATATGGTAAAATAGTGACTTTTTCACGTTTTTCATGTAGTGTGATTTTACTTAAATATATACGTTTTTACCAATATTTCGATACTATTTCATGTAGTCTCACGATATGTGATTTGGCTCTCAAATCTCAGAATGTCGCATAATATTGCATTTTAAGCAAGTTTTCTCGCATTTTGTTTCGTACGAAAAATCGTCTAATTTAGCAATATTTTGACGTTTGTCATCCACTTTTCCTCTATGTGATTTAAACAAAATATCATCGAATTAGGCAATATTTTGCCGTTTTTCCACGTTTTTGTGAATTTTCAGTCTATGGGTAATAATTCATTATATATACGATAAAAATGATGCAAACACATAATTGATTAGATAATAACCTTAAATACTTCATTTTCATTCATCTATTTGTTTCTCGTTAAAATACTGTGTAAGATATTGAAAAGGGGAGAAGTTCGGTTTTTATTGCATATATCGACGTTTCAGCCGGATTAGAGCGGTTTTACGTGTACATCTTCCATCGGTAATATAAACAGAAAATCAAGAACATTTTAGTTAATTCTAATGAAAACACATTGTTTTTTATCATTTGTATTGAAAACAACTTTGTCATATGTCTTTTCTTAGATCTAAATAATACGAAACCTCGCTCTATGATTTGAAGTTAAAACCCTCATATATGGTAAAATAGTGACTTTTTTCACGTTTTTCATGCAGTGTGATTTTACGTAAATATATACGTTTTTACCAATATTTCGATACTATTTCATGTAGTATCACGATATGTGATTTGGCCTTCAAATCTCACAATTTCGCATAATATTGCATTTTAAGCAAGTTTTCTTGCATTTTGTTTCGTACGAAAAATCATCGAATTTAGCAATATTTTGACGTTTATCATCCACTTTTCCTCTATGTGCTTTAAACAAAATATCATCGAATTAGGCAATAATTTGCCGTTTTTAAACGTTTTTGTGAATTTTCAGTTTATGGGTTTAATTCATTATATATACGATAAAAATGATGCAAACACATAATTGATTAGATAATAACCTTAAATACTTCATTTTCAATCATCTATTTGTTTCTCGTTAAAATACTGTGTAAGATATTGAAAAGGGGAGAAGTTCGGTTTTTATTGCATATATCGACGTTTCAGCCGGATTAGAGCGGTTTTACGTGTACATCTTCCATCGATAATATAAATGGAAAATCAAGAACATTTTAGTTAATGCTAATGAAAACACATTGTTTTTTATCATTTGTATTGGAAACAACATTGTCATATGTCTTTTTTTAGATCTAAATAATACGAAACCTCGCTCTATGATTTGAAGTTAAAACCCTCATATATGGTAAAATAGTGATTTTTTTCACGTTTTTCCTGTAGTGTGATTTTATGTAAATATATACGTTTTTACCAACATTTCGATACTATTTCATGGAGTATCGCGATATGTGATTTGGCCTTCAAATCTCAGAATTTCGCATAATATTGCATTTTAAGCAAGTTTTCTTGCATTTTGTTTCGTACGAAAAATCGTCGAATTTAGCAATATTTTGACGTTTATCATCTCCTTTTCCTTTATGTGATTTAAACAAAATATTATCGAATTAGGCAATATTTTGCCGTTTTTCCACGTTTTTGTGAATTTTCAGTCTATGGGTATTAATTCATTATATATACGATAAAAATGATGCAAACACATAATTGATTAGATAATAACCTTAAATACTTCATTTTCAATCATCTATTTGTTTCTCGTTAAAATACTGTGTAAGATATTGAAAAGGGGAGAAGTTCGATTTTTATTGCATATATCGACGTTTCAGCCGGATTAGAGCGGTTTTACGTGTACATCTTCCATCGATAATATAAACGGAAAATCAAGAACATTTTAGTTAATGCTAATGAAAACACATTGTTTTTTATCATTTGTATTGGAAACATCATTGTCATATGTCTTTTCTTGGATCTAAATAATACGAAACCTCGCTGTATGATTTAAAGTTAAAATCTTCATATATGGTAAAATAGTGACTTTTTTCACGTTTTTCATGTAGTGTGATTTTACTTAAATATATACGTTTTTACCAATATTTCGATACTATTTCATGTAGTCTCACGATATGTGATTTGACTCTCAAATCTCAGAATGTCGCATAATATTGCATTTTAAGCAAGTTTTCTCGCATTTTGTTTCGTACGAAAAATCGTCTAATTTAGCAATATTTTGACGTTTGTCATCCACTTTTCCTCTATGTGATTTAAACAAAATATCATCGAATTAGGCAATATTTTGCCGTTTTTCCACGTTTTTGTGAATTTTCAGTCTATGGGTAATAATTCATTATATATACGATAAAAATGATGCAAACACATAATTGATTAGATAATAACCTTAAATACTTCATTTTCAATCATCTATTTGTTTCTCGTTAAAATACTGTGTAAGATATTGAAAAGGGGAGAAGTTCGGTTTTTATTGCATATATCGACGTTTCAGCCGGATTAGAGCGGTTTTACGTGTACATCTTCCATCGGTAATATAAACAGAAAATCAAGAACATTTTAGTTAATTCTAATGAAAACACATTGTTTTTTATCATTTGTATTGAAAACAACATTGTCATATGTCTTTTCTTAGATCTAAATAATACGAAATCTCGCTCTATGATTTGAAGTTAAAACCCTCATATATGGTAAAATAGTGACTTTTTTCACGTTTTTCATGCAGTGTGATTTTACGTAAATATATACGTTTTTACCAATATTTCGATACTATTTCATGTAGTATCACGATATGTGATTTGGCCTTCAAATCTCACAATTTCGCATTATATTGCATTTTAAGCAAGTTTTCTTGCATTTTGTTTCATACGAAAAATCATCGAATTTAGCAATATTTTGACGTTTATCATCCACTTTTCCTCTATGTGCTTAAAACAAAATATCATCGAATTAGGCAATAATTTGCCGTTTTTAAACGTTTTTGTGAATTGTCAGTTTATGGGTTTAATTCATTATATATACGGTAAAAATGATGCAAACACATAATTGATTAGATAATAACCTTAAATACTTCATTTTCAATCATCTATTTGTTTCTCGTTAAAATACTGTGTAAGATATTGAAAAGGGGAGAAGTTCGGTTTTTATTGCATATATCGACGTTTCAGCCGGATTAGAGCGGTTTTACGTGTACATCTTCCATCGATAATATAAACGGAAAATCAAGAACATTTTACTTAATGCTAATGAAAACACATTGTTTTTTATCATTTGTATTGGAAACATCATTGTCATATGTCTTTTCTTGGATCTAAATAATACGAAACCTCGCTGTATGATTTAAAGTTAAAATCCTCATATATGGTAAAATTGTGACTTTTTTCACGTTTTTCATGTAGTGTGATTTTACTTAAATATATACGTTTTTACCAATATTTCGATACTATTTCATGTAGTCTCACGAGATGTGATTTGACTCTCAAATCTCAGAATGTCGCATAATATTGCATTTTAAGCAAGTTTTCTCGCATTTTGTTTCGTACGAAAAATCGTCTAATTTAGCAATATTTTGACGTTTGTCATCCACTTTTCCTCTATGTGATTTAAACAAAATATCATCGAATTAGGCAATATTTTGCCGTTTTTCCACGTTTTTGTGAATTTTCAGTCTATGGGTAATAATTCCTTATATATACGATAAAAATGATGCAAACACATAATTGATTAGATAATAACCTTAAATACTTCATTTTCAATCATCTATTTGTTTCTCGTTAAAATACTGTGTAAGATATTGAAAAGGGGAGAAGTTCGGTTTTTATTGCATATATCGACGTTTCAGCCGGATTAGAGCGGTTTTACGTGTACATCTTCCATCGGTAATATAAACAGAAAATCAAGAACATTTTAGTTAATTCTAATGAAAACACATTGTTTTTTATCATTTGTATTGAAAACAACATTGTCATATGTCTTTTCTTAGATCTAAATAATACGAAACCTCGCTCTATGATTTGAAGTTAAAACCCTCATATATGGTAAAATAGTGACTTTTTTCTCGTTTTTCATGCAGTGTGATTTTACGTAAATATATACGTTTTTACCAATATTTCGATACTATTTCATGTAGTATCACGATATGTGATTTGGCCTTCAAATCTCACAATTTCGCATAATATTGCATTTTAAGCAAGTTTTCTTGCATTTTGTTTCGTACGAAAAATCATCGAATTTAGCAATATTTTGACGTTTATCATCCACTTTTCCTCTATGTGCTTTAAACAAAATATCATCGAATTAGGCAATAATTTGCCGTTTTTAAACGTTTTTGTGAATTTTCAGTTTATGGGTTTAATTCATTATATATACGATAAAAATGATGCAAACACATAATTGATTAGATAATAACCTTAAATACTTCATTTTCAATCATCTATTTGTTTCTCGTTAAAATACTGTGTAAGATATTGAAAAGGGGAGAAGTTCGGTTTTTATTGCATATATCGACGTTTCAGCCGGATTAGAGCGGTTTTACGTGTACATCTTCCATCGATAATATAAACGGAAAATCAAGAACATTTTAGTTAATGCTAATGAAAACACATTGTTTTTTATCATTTGTATTGGAAACAACATTGTCATATGTCTTTTTTTAGATCTAAATAATACGAAACCTCGCTCTATGATTTGAAGTTAAAACCCTCATATATGGTAAAATAGTGACTTTTTTCACGTTTTTCCTGTAGTGTGATTTTATGTAAATATATACGTTTTTACCAACATTTCGATACTATTTCATGGAGTATCGCGATATGTGATTTGGCCTTCAAATCTCAGAATTTCGCATAATATTGCATTTTAAGCAAGTTTTCTTGCATTTTGTTTCGTACGAAAAATCGTCGAATTTAGCAATATTTTGACGTTTATCATCTCCTTTTCCTTTATGTGATTTAAACAAAATATTATCGAATTAGGCAATATTTTGCCGTTTTTCCACGTTTTTGTGAATTTTCAGTCTATGGGTATTAATTCATTATATATACGATAAAAATGATGCAAACACATAATTGATTAGATAATAACCTTAAATACTTCATTTTCAATCATCTATTTGTTTCTCGTTAAAATACTGTGTAAGATATTGAAAAGGGGAGAAGTTCGATTTTTATTGCATATATCGAAGTTTCAGCCGGATTAGAGCGGTTTTACGTGTACATCTTCCATCGATAATATAAACGGAAAATCAAGAACATTTTAGTTAATGCTAATGAAAACACATTGTTTTTTATCATTTGTATTGGAAACATCATTGTCATATGTCTTTTCTTGGATCTAAATAATACGAAACCTCGCTGTATGATTTAAAGTTAAAATCTTCATATATGGTAAAATAGTGACTTTTTTCACGTTTTTCATGTAGTGTGATTTTACTTAAATATATACGTTTTTACCAATATTTCGATACTATTTCATGTAGTCTCACGATATGTGATTTGACTCTCAAATCTCAGAATGTCGCATAATATTGCATTTTAAGCAAGTTTTCTCGCATTTTGTTTCGTACGAAAAATCGTCTAATTTAGCAATATTTTGACGTTTGTCATCCACTTTTCCTCTATGTGATTTAAACAAAATATCATCGAATTAGGCAATATTTTGCCGTTTTTCCACGTTTTTGTGAATTTTCAGTCTATGGGTAATAATTCATTATACATACGATAAAAATGATGCAAACACATAATTGATTAGATAATAACCTTAAATACTTCATTTTCAATCATCTATTTGTTTCTCGTTAAAATACTGTGTAAGATATTGAAAAGGGGAGAAGTTCGGTTTTTATTGCATATATCGACGTTTCAGCCGGATTAGAGCGGTTTTACGTGTACATCTTCCATCGGTAATATAAACAGAAAATCAAGAACATTTTAGTTAATTCTAATGAAAACACATTGTTTTTTATCATTTGTATTGAAAACAACATTGTCATAAGTCTTTTCTTAGATCTAAATAATACGAAATCTCGCTCTATGATTTGAAGTTAAAACCCTCATATATGGTAAAATAGTGACTTTTTTCACGTTTTTCATGCAGTGTGATTTTACGTAAATATATACGTTTTTACCAATATTTCGATACTATTTCATGTAGTATCACGATATGTGATTTGGCCTTCAAATCTCACAATTTCGCATTATATTGCATTTTAAGCAAGTTTTCTTGCATTTTGTTTCATACGAAAAATCATCGAATTTAGCAATATTTTGACGTTTATCATCCACTTTTCCTCTATGTGCTTAAAACAAAATATCATCGAATTAGGCAATAATTTGCCGTTTTTAAACGTTTTTGTGAATTTTCAGTTTATGGGTTTAATTCATTATATATACGGTAAAAATGATGCAAACACATAATTGATTAGATAATAACCTTAAATACTTCATTTTCAATCATCTATTTGTTTCTCGTTAAAATACTGTGTAAGATATTGAAAAGGGGAGAAGTTCGGTTTTTATTGCATATATCGACGTTTCAGCCGGATTAGAGCGGTTTTACGTGTACATCTTCCATCGATAATATAAACGGAAAATCAAGAACATTTTACTTAATGCTAATGAAAACACATTGTTTTTTATCATTTGTATTGGAAACATCATTGTCATATGTCTTTTCTTGGATCTAAATAATACGAAACCTCGCTGTATGATTTAAAGTTAAAATCCTCATATATGGTAAAATTGTGACTTTTTTCACGTTTTTCATGTAGTGTGATTTTACTTAAATATATACGTTTTTACCAATATTTCGATACTATTTCATGTAGTCTCACGAGATGTGATTTGACTCTCAAATCTCAGAATGTCGCATAATATTGCATTTTAAGCAAGTTTTCTCGCATTTTGTTTCGTACGAAAAATCGTCTAATTTAGCAATATTTTGACGTTTGTCATCCACTTTTCCTCTATGTGATTTAAACAAAATATCATCGAATTAGGCAATATTTTGCCGTTTTTCCACGTTTTTGTGAATTTTCAGTCTATGGGTAATAATTCCTTATATATACGATAAAAATGATGCAAACACATAATTGATTAGATAATAACCTTAAATACTTCATTTTCAATCATCTATTTGTTTCTCGTTAAAATACTGTGTAAGATATTGAAAAGGGGAGAAGTTCGGTTTTTATTGCATATATCGACGTTTCAGCCGGATTAGAGCGGTTTTACGTGTACATCTTCCATCGGTAATATAAACAGAAAATCAAGAACATTTTAGTTAATTCTAATGAAAACACATTGTTTTTTATCATTTGTATTGAAAACAACATTGTCATATGTCTTTTCTTAGATCTAAATAATACGAAACCTCGCTCTATGATTTGAAGTTAAAACCCTCATATATGGTAAAATAGTGACTTTTTTCTCGTTTTTCATGCAGTGTGATTTTACGTAAATATATACGTTTTTACCAATATTTCGATACTATTTCATGTAGTATCACGATATGTGATTTGGCCTTCAAATCTCACAATTTCGCATAATATTGCATTTTAAGCAAATTTTCTTGCATTTTGTTTCGTACGAAAAATCGTCGAATTTAGCAATATTTTGACGTTTATCATCCACTTTTCCTCTATGTGCTTTAAACAAAATATCATCGAATTAGGCAATAATTTGCCGTTTTTAAACGTTTTTGTGAATTTTCAGTTTATGGGTTTAATTCATTATATATATACGATAAAAATAATGCAAACACATAATTGATTAGATAATAACCTTAAATACTTCATTTTCAATCATCTATTTGTTTCTCGTTAAAATACTGTGTAAGATATTGAAAAGGGGAGAAGTTCGGTTTTTATTGCATATATCGACGTTTCAGCCGGATTAGAGCGGTTTTACGTGTACATCTTCCATCGATAATATAAACGGAAAATCAAGAACATTTTAGTTAATGATAATGAAAACACATTGTTTTTTATCATTTGTATTGGAAACAACATTGTCATATGTCTTTTCTTAGATCTAAATAATACGAAACCTCGCTCTATGATTTGAAGTTAAAACCCTCATATATGGTAAAATAGTGACTTTTTTCACGTTTTTCATGTTGTGTGATTTTACGTAAAAATATACGTTTTTACCAGTATTTTGATACTATTTCATGTAGTATCACGATATGTGATTCGGCCTTCAAATCTCAGAATTTTGCATAATATTGCATTTTAAGCAAATTTTCTTGCATTTTGTTTTGTACGAAAAATCGTCGAATTTAGCAATATTTTGACGTTTATCATCTCCTTTTCCTTTATGTGATTTAAACAAAATATCATCGAATTAGGCAATATTTTCCCGTTTTTCCACGTTTTTGTGAATTTTCAGGCTATGGGTATATTCATTATATATACGCTAAAAATGATGCACACACATAATTGATTAGCTAATAACCTTAAATACTTCATTTTCAATCATCTATTTGTTTCTCGTTAAAATACTGTGTAAGATATTGAAAAGGGGAGAAGTTCGGTTTTTATTGCATATATCGACGTTTCGGCTTTATTTGAGCGGTTTTACGTGTACATCTTCCATCGGTAATATAAACAGAAAATCAAGAACATTTTAGTTAATTCTAATGAAAACACATTGTTTTTTATCATTTGTATTGAAAACAACATTGTCATATGTCTTTTCTTAGATCTAAATAATACGAAATCTCGCTCTATGATTTGAAGTTAAAACCCTCATATATGGTAAAACAGTGACTTTTTTCACGTTTTTCATGCAGTGTGATTTTACGTAAATATATACGTTTTTACCAATATTTCGATACTATTTCATGTAGTATCACGATATGTGATTTGGCCTTCAAATCTCACAATTTCGCATAATATTGCATTTTAAGCAAGTTTTCTTGCATTTTGTTTCATACGAAAAATCATCGAATTTAGCAATATTTTGACGTTTATCATCCACTTTTCCTCTATGTGCTTAAAACAAAATATCATCGAATTAGGCAATAATTTGCCGTTTTTAAACGTTTTTGTGAATTTTCAGTTTATGGGTTTAATTCATTATATATACGGTAAAAATGATGCAAACACATAATTGATTAGATAATAACCTTAAATACTTCATTTTCAATCATCTATTTGTTTCTCGTTAAAATACTGTGTAAGATATTGAAAAGGGGAGAAGTTCGGTTTTTATTGCATATATCGACGTTTCAGCCGGATTAGAGCGGTTTTACGTGTACATCTTCCATCGGTAATATAAACAGAAAATCAAGAACATTTTAGTTAATTCTAATGAAAACACATTGTTTTTTATCATTTGTATTGAAAACAACATTGTCATATGTCTTTTCTTAGATCTAAATAATACGAAACCTCGCTCTATGATTTGAAGTTAAAACCCTCATATATGGTAAAATAGTGACTTTTTTCTCGTTTTTCATGCAGTGTGATTTTACGTAAATATATACGTTTTTACCAATATTTCGATACTATTTCATGTAGTATCACGATATGTGATTTGGCCTTCAAATCTCACAATTTCGCATAATATTGCATTTTAAGCAAATTTTCTTGCATTTTGTTTCGTACGAAAAATCGTCGAATTTAGCAATATTTTGACGTTTATCATCCACTTTTCCTCTATGTGCTTTAAACAAAATATCATCGAATTAGGCAATAATTTGCCGTTTTTAAACGTTTTTGTGAATTTTCAGTTTATGGGTTTAATTCATTATATATATACGATAAAAATAATGCAAACACATAATTGATTAGATAATAACCTTAAATACTTCATTTTCAATCATCTATTTGTTTCTCGTTAAAATACTGTGTAAGATATTGAAAAGGGGAGAAGTTCGGTTTTTATTGCATATATCGACGTTTCAGCCGGATTAGAGCGGTTTTACGTGTACATCTTCCATCGATAATATAAACGGAAAATCAAGAACATTTTAGTTAATGATAATGAAAACACATTGTTTTTTATCATTTGTATTGGAAACAACATTGTCATATGTCTTTTCTTAGATCTAAATAATACGAAACCTCGCTCTATGATTTGAAGTTAAAACCCTCATATATGGTAAAATAGTGACTTTTTTCACGTTTTTCATGTTGTGTGATTTTACGTAAAAATATACGTTTTTACCAGTATTTTGATACTATTTCATGTAGTATCACGATATGTGATTCGGCCTTCAAATCTCAGAATTTTGCATAATATTGCATTTTAAGCAAATTTTCTTGCATTTTGTTTTGTACGAAAAATCGTCGAATTTATCAATATTTTGACGTTTATCATCTCCTTTTCCTTTATGTGATTTAAACAAAATATCATCGAATTAGGCAATATTTTCCCGTTTTTCCACGTTTTTGTGAATTTTCAGGCTATGGGTATATTCATTATATATACGCTAAAAATGATGCACACACATAATTGATTAGCTAATAACCTTAAATACTTCATTTTCAATCATCTATTTGTTTCTCGTTAAAATACTGTGTAAGATATTGAAAAGGGGAGAAGTTCGGTTTTTATTGCATATATCGACGTTTCGGCTTTATTTGAGCGGTTTTACGTGTACATCTTCCATCGGTAATATAAACAGAAAATCAAGAACATTTTAGTTAATTCTAATGAAAACACATTGTTTTTTATCATTTGTATTGAAAATAACATTGTCATATGTCTTTTCTTAGATCTAAATAATACGAAATCTCGCTCTATGATTTGAAGTTAAAACCCTCATATATGGTAAAACAGTGACTTTTTTCACGTTTTTCATGCAGTGTGATTTTACGTAAATATATACGTTTTTACCAATATTTCGATACTATTTCATGTAGTATCACGATATGTGATTTGGCCTTCAAATCTCACAATTTCGCATAATATTGCATTTTAAGCAAGTTTTCTTGCATTTTGTTTCATACGAAAAATCATCGAATTTAGCAATATTTTGACGTTTATCATCCACTTTTCCTCTATGTGCTTAAAACAAAATATCATCGAATTAGGCAATAATTTGCCGTTTTTAAACGTTTTTGTGAATTTTCAGTTTATGGGTTTAATTCATTATATATACGGTAAAAATGATGCAAACACATAATTGATTAGATAATAACCTTAAATACTTCATTTTCAATCATCTATTTGTTTCTCGTTAAAATACTGTGTAAGATATTGAAAAGGGGAGAAGTTCGGTTTTTATTGCATATATCGACGTTTCAGCCGGATTAGAGCGGTTTTACGTGTACATCTTCCATCGATAATATAAACGGAAAATCAAGAACATTTTAGTTAATGCTAATGAAAACACATTGTTTTTTATCATTTGTATTGGAAACATCATTGTCATATGTCTTTTCTTGGATCTAAATAATACGAAACCTCGCTCTATGATTTAAAGTTAAAATCCTCATATATGGTAAAATAGTGACTTTTTTCACGTTTTTCATGTAGTGTGATTTTACTTAAATATATACGTTTTTACCAATATTTCGATACTATTTCATGTAGTCTCACGATATGTGATTTGGCTCTCAAATCTCAGAATGTCGCATAATATTGCATTTTAAGCAAGTTTTCTCGCATTTTGTTTCGTACGAAAAATCGTCTAATTTAGCAATATTTTGACGTTTGTCATCCACTTTTCCTCTATGTGATTTAAACAAAATATCATCGAATTAGGCAATATTTTGCCGTTTTTCCACGTTTTTGTGAATTTTCAGTCTATGGGTAATAATTCATTATATATACGATAAAAATGATGCAAACACATAATTGATTAGATAATAACCTTAAATACTTCATTTTCAATCATCTATTTGTTTCTCGTTAAAATACTGTGTAAGATATTGAAAAGGGGAGAAGTTCGGTTTTTATTGCATATATCGACGTTTCAGCCGGATTAGAGCGGTTTTACGTGTACATCTTCCATCGATAATATAAACGGAAAATCAAGAACATTTTAGTTAATGCTAATGAAAACACATTGTTTTTTATCATTTGTATTGGAAACAACATTGTCATATGTCTTTTTTTAGATCTAAATAATACGAAACCTCGCTCTATGATTTGAAGTTAAAACCCTCATATATGGTAAAATAGTGACTTTTTTCACGTTTTTCCTGTAGTGTGATTTTATGTAAATATATACGTTTTTACCAACATTTCGATACTATTTCATGGAGTATCACGATATGTGATTTGGCCTTCAAATCTCAGAATTTCGCATAATATTGCATTTTAAGCAAGTTTTCTTGCATTTTGTTTCGTACGAAAAATCGTCGAATTTAGCAATATTTTGACGTTTATCATCTCCTTTTCCTTTATGTGATTTAAACAAAATATTATCGAATTAGGCAATATTTTGCCGTTTTTCCACGTTTTTGTGAATTTTCAGTCTATGGGTATTAATTCATTATATATACGATAAAAATGATGCAAACACATAATTGATTAGATAATAACCTTAAATACTTCATTTTCAATCATCTATTTGTTTCTCGTTAAAATACTGTGTAAGATATTGAAAAGGGGAGAAGTTCGATTTTTATTGCATATATCGACGTTTCAGCCGGATTAGAGCGGTTTTACGTGTACATCTTCCATCGGTAATATAAACCGAAAATCAAGAACATTTTAGTTAATGCTAATGAAAACACATTGTTTTTTATCATTTGTATTGGAAACAACATTGTCATGTCTTTAATTAGATCTAAATAATACGAAACCTCGCTCTATGATTTGAAGTTAAAACCCTCATATATGGTAAAATAGTGAACTTTTTCACGTTTTTCATGTTGTGTGATTTTACGTAAAAATATACGTTTTTACCAGTATTTTGATACTATTTCATGTAGTATCACGATATGTGATTTGGCCTTCAAATCTCAGAATTTCGCATAATATTGCATTTTAAGCAAGTTTTCTTGCATTTTGTTTTGTACGAAAAATCGTCGAATTTAGCAATATTTTGACGTTTATCATCTCCTTTTCCTTTATGTAATTTAAACAAAATATGACCGAATTAGGCAATATTTTGCCGTTTTTCCACGTTTTTGTGAATTTTCAGTTTATGGGTTTAATTCATTATATATACGATAAAAATGATGCAAACAATAATTGATTAGATAATACCCTTAAATACTTCATTTTCAATCATCTATTTGTTTCTCGTTAAAATACTGTGTAAGATATTGAAAAGGGGAGAAGTTCGGTTTTTATTGCATATATCGACGTTTCAGCCGGATTAGAGCGGTTTTACGTGTACATCTTCCATCGGTAATATAAACAGAAAATCAAGAACATTTTAGTTAATTCTAATGAAAACACATTGTTTTTTATCATTTGTATTGAAAACAACATTGTCATATGTCTTTTCTTAGATCTAAATAATACGAAATCTCGCTCTATGATTTGAAGTTAAAACCCTCATATATGGTAAAATAGTGACTTTTTTCACGTTTTTCATGCAGTGTGATTTTACGTAAATATATACGTTTTTACCAATATTTCGATACTATTTCATGTAGTATCACGATATGTGATTTGGCCTTCAAATCTCACAATTTCGCATAATATTGCATTTTAAGCAAGTTTTCTTGCATTTTGTTTCATACGAAAAATCATCGAATTTAGCAATATTTTGACGTTTATCATCCACTTTTCCTCTATGTGCTTAAAACAAAATATCATCGAATTAGGCAATAATTTGCCGTTTTTAAACGTTTTTGTGAATTTTTAGTTTATGGGTTTAATTCATTATATATACGGTAAAAATGATGCAAACACATAATTGATTAGATAATAACCTTAAATACTTCATTTTCAATCATCTATTTGTTTCTCGTTAAAATACTGTGTAAGATATTGAAAAGGGGAGAAGTTCGGTTTTTATTGCATATATCGACGTTTCAGCCGGATTAGAGCGGTTTTACGTGTACATCTTCCATCGATAATATAAACGGAAAATCAAGAACATTTTAGTTAATGCTAATGAAAACACATTGTTTTTTATCATTTGTATTGGAAACATCATTGTCATATGTCTTTTCTTGGATCTAAATAATACGAAACCTCGCTCTATGATTTAAAGTTAAAATCCTCATATATGGTAAAATAGTGACTTTTTTCACGTTTTTCATGTAGTGTGATTTTACTTAAATATATACGTTTTTACCAATATTTCGATACTATTTCATGTAGTCTCACGATATGTGATTTGGCTCTCAAATGTCAGAATGTCGCATAATATTGCATTTTAAGCAAGTTTTCTCGCATTTTGTTTCGTACGAAAAATCGTCTAATTTAGCAATATTTTGACGTTTGTCATCCACTTTTCCTCTATGTGATTTAAACAAAATATCATCGAATTAGGCAATATTTTGCCGTTTTTCCACGTTTTTGTGAATTTTCAGTCTATGGGTAATAATTCATTATATATACGATAAAAATGATGCAAACACATAATTGATTAGATAATAACCTTAAATACTTCATTTTCATTCATCTATTTGTTTCTCGTTAAAATACTGTGTAAGATATTGAAAAGGGGAGAAGTTCGGTTTTTATTGCATATATCGACGTTTCAGCCGGATTAGAGCGGTTTTACGTGTACATCTTCCATCGGTAATATAAACAGAAAATCAAGAACATTTTAGTTAATTCTAATGAAAACACATTGTTTTTTATCATTTGTATTGAAAACAACTTTGTCATATGTCTTTTCTTAGATCTAAATAATACGAAACCTCGCTCTATGATTTGAAGTTAAAACCCTCATATATGGTAAAATAGTGACTTTTTTCACGTTTTTCATGCAGTGTGATTTTACGTAAATATATACGTTTTTACCAATATTTCGATACTATTTCATGTAGTATCACGATATGTGATTTGGCCTTCAAATCTCACAATTTCGCATAATATTGCATTTTAAGCAAGTTTTCTTGCATTTTGTTTAGTACGAAAAATCATCGAATTTAGCAATATTTTGACGTTTATCATCCACTTTTCCTCTATGTGCTTTAAACAAAATATCATCGAATTAGGCAATAATTTGCCGTTTTTAAACGTTTTTGTGAATTTTCAGTTTATGGGTTTAATTCATTATATATACGATAAAAATGATGCAAACACATAATTGATTAGATAATAACCTTAAATACTTCATTTTCAATCATCTATTTGTTTCTCGTTAAAATACTGTGTAAGATATTGAAAAGGGGAGAAGTTCGGTTTTTATTGCATATATCGACGTTTCAGCCGGATTAGAGCGGTTTTACGTGTACATCTTCCATCGATAATATAAACGGAAAATCAAGAACATTTTAGTTAATGCTAATGAAAACACATTGTTTTTTATCATTTGTATTGGAAACATCATTGTCATATGTCTTTTCTTGGATCTAAATAATACGAAACCTCGCTCTATGATTTAAAGTTAAAATCCTCATATATGGTAAAATAGTGACTTTTTTCACGTTTTTCATGTAGTGTGATTTTACTTAAATATATACGTTTTTACCAATATTTCGATACTATTTCATGTAGTCTCACGATATGTGATTTGGCTCTCAAATGTCAGAATGTCGCATAATATTGCATTTTAAGCAAGTTTTCTCGCATTTTGTTTCGTACGAAAAATCGTCTAATTTAGCAATATTTTGACGTTTGTCATCCACTTTTCCTCTATGTGATTTAAACAAAATATCATCGAATTAGGCAATATTTTGCCGTTTTTCCACGTTTTTGTGAATTTTCAGTCTATGGGTAATAATTCATTATATATACGATAAAAATGATGCAAACACATAATTGATTAGATAATAACCTTAAATACTTCATTTTCATTCATCTATTTGTTTCTCGTTAAAATACTGTGTAAGATATTGAAAAGGGGAGAAGTTCGGTTTTTATTGCATATATCGACGTTTCAGCCGGATTAGAGCGGTTTTACGTGTACATCTTCCATCGGTAATATAAACAGAAAATCAAGAACATTTTAGTTAATTCTAATGAAAACACATTGTTTTTTATCATTTGTATTGAAAACAACTTTGTCATATGTCTTTTCTTAGATCTAAATAATACGAAACCTCGCTCTATGATTTGAAGTTAAAACCCTCATATATGGTAAAATAGTGACTTTTTTCACGTTTTTCATGCAGTGTGATTTTACGTAAATATATACGTTTTTACCAATATTTCGATACTATTTCATGTAGTATCACGATATGTGATTTGGCCTTCAAATCTCACAATTTCGCATAATATTGCATTTTAAGCAAGTTTTCTTGCATTTTGTTTAGTACGAAAAATCATCGAATTTAGCAATATTTTGACGTTTATCATCCACTTTTCCTCTATGTGCTTTAAACAAAATATCATCGAATTAGGCAATAATTTGCCGTTTTTAAACGTTTTTGTGAATTTTCAGTTTATGGGTTTAATTCATTATATATACGATAAAAATGATGCAAACACATAATTGATTAGATAATAACCTTAAATACTTCATTTTCAATCATCTATTTGTTTCTCGTTAAAATACTGTGTAAGATATTGAAAAGGGGAGAAGTTCGGTTTTTATTGCATATATCGACGTTTCAGCCGGATTAGAGCGGTTTTACGTGTACATCTTCCATCGATAATATAAACGGAAAATCAAGAACATTTTAGTTAATGCTAATGAAAACACATTGTTTTTTATCATTTGTATTGGAAACAACATTGTCATATGTCTTTTTTTAGATCTAAATAATACGAAACCTCGCTCTATGATTTGAAGTTAAAACCCTCATATATGGTAAAATAGTGACTTTTTTCACGTTTTTCCTGTAGTGTGATTTTATGTAAATATATACGTTTTTACCAACATTTCGATACTATTTCATGGAGTATCACGATATGTGATTTGGCCTTCAAATCTCAGAATTTCGCATAATATTGCATTTTAAGCAAGTTTTCTTGCATTTTGTTTTGTACGAAAAATCGTCGAATTTAGCAATATTTTGACGTTTATCATCTCCTTTTCCTTTATGTAATTTAAACAAAATATGACCGAATTAGGCAATATTTTGCCGTTTTTCCACGTTTTTGTGAATTTTCAGTTTATGGGTTTAATTCATTATATATACGATAAAAATGATGCAAACACATAATTGATTAGATAATACCCTTAAATACTTCATTTTCAATCATCTATTTGTTTCTCGTTAAAATACTGTGTAAGATATTGAAAAGGGGAGAAGTTCGGTTTTTATTGCATATATCGACGTTTCAGCCGGATTAGAGCGGTTTTACGTGTACATCTTCCATCGGTAATATAAACAGAAAATCAAGAACATTTTAGTTAATTCTAATGAAAACACATTGTTTTTTATCATTTGTATTGAAAACAACATTGTCATATGTCTTTTCTTAGATCTAAATAATACGAAATCTCGCTCTATGATTTGAAGTTAAAACCCTCATATATGGTAAAATAGTGACTTTTTTCACGTTTTTCATGCAGTGTGATTTTACGTAAATATATACGTTTTTACCAATATTTCGATACTATTTCATGTAGTATCACGATATGTGATTTGGCCTTCAAATCTCACAATTTCGCATAATATTGCATTTTAAGCAAGTTTTCTTGCATTTTGTTTCATACGAAAAATCATCGAATTTAGCAATATTTTGACGTTTATCATCCACTTTTCCTCTATGTGCTTAAAACAAAATATCATCGAATTAGGCAATAATTTGCCGTTTTTAAACGTTTTTGTGAATTTTCAGTTTATGGGTGTAATTCATTATATATACGGTAAAAATGATGCAAACACATAATTGATTAGATAATAACCTTAAATACTTCATTTTCAATCATCTATTTGTTTCTCGTTAAAATACTGTGTAAGATATTGAAAAGGGGAGAAGTTCGGTTTTTATTGCATATATCGACGTTTCAGCCGGATTAGAGCGGTTTTACGTGTACATCTTCCATCGATAATATAAACGGAAAATCAAGAACATTTTAGTTAATGCTAATGAAAACACATTGTTTTTTATCATTTGTATTGGAAACAACATTGACATATGTCTTTTCTTAGATCTAAATAATACGAAACCTCGATCTATGATTTGAAGTTAAAACCCTCATATATGGTAAAATAGTGACTTTTTTCACGTTTTTCATGCAGTGTGATTTTACGTAATTATATACGTTTTTACCAATATTTCGATACTATTTCATGTATAATCACGATATGTGATTTGGCCTTCAAATCTCACAATTTCGCATAATATTGCATTTTAAGCAAGTTTTCTTGCATTTTGTTTCGTACGAAAAATCATCGAATTTAGCAATATTTTGACGTTTATCATCCACTTTTCCTCTATGTGCTTTAAACAAAATATTATCGAATTAGGCAATATTTTGCCGTTTTTAAACGTTTTTGTGAATTTTCAGTTTATGGGTTTAATTCATTATATATTCGATAAAAATGATGCAAACACATAATTGATTAGATAGTAACCTTAAATACTTCATTTTCAATCATCTATTTGTTTCTCGTTAAAATACTGTGTAAGATATTGAAAAGGGGAGAAGTTCGGTTTTTATTGCATATATCGACGTTTCAGCCGGATTAGAGCGGTTTTACGTGTACATCTTCCATCGGTAAAATAAACAGAAAATCAAGAACATTTTAGTTAATTCTAATGAAAACACATTGTTTTTTATCATTTGTATTGAAAACAACATTGTCATATGTCTTTTCTTAGATCTAAATAATACGAAACCTCGCTCTATGATTTGAAGTTAAAACCCTCATATATGGTAAAATAGTGACTTTTTTCACGTTTTTCATGTAGTGTGATTTTACGTAAATATATACGTTTTTACCAATATTTCGATACTATTTCATGTAGTCTCACGATATGTGATTTGGCTCTCAAATCTCAGAATGTCGCATAATATTGCATTTTAAGCAAGTTTTCTCGCATTTTGTTTCGTACGAAAAATCGTCTAATTTAGCAATATTTTGACGTTTGTCATCCACTTTTCCTCTATGTGATTTAAACAAAATATCATCGAATTAGGCAATATTTTGCCGTTTTTCCACGTTTTTGTGAATTTTCAGTCTATGGGTAATAATTCATTATATATACGATAAAAATGATGCAAACACATAAGTGATTAGATAATAACCTTAAATACTTCATTTTCAATCATCTATTTGTTTCTCGTTAAAATACTGTGTAAGATATTGAAAAGGGGAGAAGTTCGGTTTTTATTGCATATATCGACGTTTCAGCCGGATTAGAGCGGTTTTACGTGTACATCTTCCATCGGTAAAATAAACAGAAAATCAAGAACATTTTAGTTAATTCTAAAGAAAACACATTGTTTTTTATCATTTGTATTGAAAACAACATTGTCATATGTCTTTTCTTAGATCTAAATAATACGAAACCTCGCTCTATGATTTGAAGTTAAAACCCTCATATATGGTAAAATAGTGACTTTTTTCACGTTTTTCATGCAGTGTGATTTTACGTAAATATATACGTTTTTACCAATATTTCGATACTATTTCATGTAGTATCACGATATGTGATTTGGCCTTCAAATCTCACAATTTCGCATAATATTGCATTTTAAGCAAGTTTTCTTGCATTTTGTTTCGTACGAATAATCGTCGAATTTAGCAATATTTTGACGTTTATCATCTCCTTTTCCTTTATGTGATTTAAACAAAATATTATCGAATTAGGCAATATTTTGCCGTTTTTCCACGTTTTTGTGAATTTTCAGTCTATGGGTATTAATTCATTATATATACGAAAAAAATGATGCAAACACATAATTGATTAGATAATAACCTTAAATACTTCATTTTCAATCATCTATTTGTTTCTCGTTAAAATACTGTGTAAGATATTGAAAAGGGGAGAAGTTCGGTTTTTATTGCATATATCGACGTTTCAGCCGGATTAGAGCGGTTTTACGTGTACATCTTCCATCGATAATATTAACGGAAAATCAAGAACATTTTAGTTAATGCTAATGAAAACACATTGTTTTTTATCATTTGTATTGGAAACAACATTGTCATATGTCTTTAATTAGATCTAAATAATACGAAACCTCGCTCTATGATTTGAAGTTAAAACCCTCATATATGGTAAAATAGTGAACTTTTTCTCGTTTTTCATGTTGTGTGATTTTACATAAAAATATACGTTTTTACCAGTATTTTGATACTATTTCATGTAGTATCACGATATGTGATTTGGCCTTCAAATCTCAGAATTTCGCATAATATTGCATTTTAAGCAAGTTTTCTTGCATTTTGTTTTGTACGAAAAATCGTCGAATTTAGCAATATTTTGACGTTTATCATCACCTTTTCCTTTATGTAATTTAAACAAAATATGACCGAATTAGGCAATATTTTGCCTTTTTTCCACGTTTTTGTGAATTTTCAGTTTATGGGTTTAATTCATTATATATACGATAAAAATGATGCAAACACATAATTGATTAGATAATAACCTTAAATACTTCATTTTCAATCATCTATTTGTTTCTCGTTAAATACTGTGTAAGATATTGAAAAGGGGAGAAGTTCGGTTTTTATTGCATATATCGACGTTTCAGCTGGATTAGAGCGGTTTTACGTGTACATCTTCCATCAATAATATAAACGGAAAATCAAGAACATTTTAGTTAATGCCAATGAAAACACATTGTTTTTTATCATTTGTATTGGAAACAACATTGTCATATGTCTTTTCTTAGATCTAAATAATACGAAACCTCGCTCTATGATTTGAAGTTAAAACCCTCATATATGGTAAAATAGTGACTTTTTTCACGTTTTTCATGTAGTGTGATTTTACGTAAATATATACGTTTTTACCAACATTTCGATACTATTTCATGGAGTATCACGATATGTGATTTGGCCTTCAAATCTCAGAATTTCGCATAATTTTGCATTTTAAGCAAGTTTTCTTGCATTTTGTTTCGTACGAATAATCGTCGAATTTAGCAATATTTTGACGTTTATCATCTCCTTTTCCTTTATGTGATTTAAACAAAATATTATCGAATTAGGCAATATTTTGCCGTTTTTCCACGTTTTTGTGAATTTTCAGTCTATGGGTAATAATTCATTATATATACGATAAAAATGATGCAAACACATAAGTGATTAGATAATAACCTTAAATACTTCATTTTCAATCATCTATTTGTTTCTCGTTAAAATACTGTGTAAGATATTGAAAAGGGGAGAAGTTCGGTTTTTATTGCATATATCGACGTTTCAGCCGGATTAGAGCGGTTTTACGTGTACATCTTCCATCGGTAAAATAAACAGAAAATCAAGAACATTTTAGTTAATTCTAAAGAAAACACATTGTTTTTTATCATTTGTATTGAAAACAACATTGTCATATGTCTTTTCTTAGATCTAAATAATACGAAACCTCGCTCTATGATTTGAAGTTAAAACCCTCATATATGGTAAAATAGTGACTTTTTTCACGTTTTTCATGCAGTGTGATTTTACGTAAATATATACGTTTTTACCAATATTTCGATACTATTTCATGTAGTATCACGATATGTGATTTGGCCTTCATATCTCACAATTTCGCATAATATTGCATTTTAAGCAAGTTTTCTTGCATTTTGTTTCGTACGAAAAATCATCGAATTTAGCAATATTTTGACGTTTATCATCCACTTTTCCTCTATGTGCTTTAAACAAAATATCATCGAATTAGGCAATAATTTGCCGTTTTTAAACGTTTTTGTGAATTTTCAGTTTATGGGTTTAATTCATTATATATACGATAAAAATGATGCAAACACATAATTGATTAGATAATAACCTTAAATACTTCATTTTCAATCATCTATTTGTTTCTCGTTAAATACTGTGTAAGATATTGAAAAGGGGAGAAGTTCGGTTTTTATTGCATATATCGACGTTTCAGCCGGATTAGAGCGGTTTTACGTGTACATCTTCCATCGATAATATAAACGGAAAATCAAGAACATTTTAGTTAATGCTAATGAAAACACATTGTTTTTTATCATTTGTATTGGAAACAACATTGTCATATGTCTTTAATTAGATCTAAATAATACGAAACCTCGCTCTATGATTTGAAGTTAAAACCCTCATATATGGTAAAATAGTGAACTTTTTCACGTTTTTCATGTTGTGTGATTTTACATAAAAATATACGTTTTTACCAGTATTTTGATACTATTTCATGTAGTATCACGATATGTGATTTGGCCTTCAAATCTCAGAATTTCGCATAATATTGCATTTTAAGCAAGTTTTCTTGCATTTTGTTTTGTACGAAAAATCGTCGAATTTAGCAATATTTTGACGTTTATCATCTCCTTTTCCTTTATGTAATTTAAACAAAATATGACCGAATTAGGCAATATTTTGCCTTTTTTTTTCCACGTTTTTGTGAATTTTCAGTTTATGGGTTTAATTCATTATATATACGATAAAAATGATGCAAACACATAATTGATTAGATAATAACCTTAAATACTTCATTTTCAATCATCTATTTGTTTCTCGTTAAAATACTGTGTAAGATATTGAAAAGGGGAGAAGTTCGGTTTTTATTGCATATATCGACGTTTCAGCCGGATTAGAGCGGTTTTACGTGTACATCTTCCATCGATAATATAAACGGAAAATCAAGAACATTTTAGTTAATGCCAATGAAAACACATTGTTTTTTATCATTTGTATTGGAAACAACATTGTCATATGTCTTTTCTTAGATCTAAATAATACGAAACCTCGCTCTATGATTTGAAGTTAAAACCCTCATATATGGTAAAATAGTGACTTTTTTCACGTTTTTCATGTAGTGTGATTTTACGTAAATATGTACGTTTTTACCAACATTTCGATACTATTTCATGGAGTATCACGATATGTGATTTGGCCTTCAAATCTCAGAATTTCGCATAATATTGCATTTTAAGCAAGTTTTATTGCATTTTGTTTCGTACGAATAATCGTCGAATTTAGCAATATTTTGACGTTTATCATCTCCTTTTCCTTTATGTGATTTAAACAAAATATTATCGAATTAGGCAATATTTTGTCGTTTTTCCACGTTTTTGTGAATTTTCAGTCTATGGGTATTAATTCATTATATATACGAAAAAAATGATTCAAACACATAATTGATTAGATAATAACCTTAAATACTTCATTTTCAATCATCTATTTGTTTCTCGTTAAAATACTGTGTAATATATTGAAAAGGGGAGAAGTTCGGTTTTTATTGCATATATCGACGTTTCAGCCGGATTAGAGCGGTTTTACGTGTACATCTTCCATCGATAATATAAACGGAAAATCAAGAACATTTTAGTTAATGCTAATGAAAACACATTGTTTTTTATCATTTGTATTGGAAACAACATTGTCATATGTCTTTTCTTAGATCTAAATAATACGAAACCTCGCTCTATGATTTGAAGTTAAAACCCTCATATATGGTAAAATAGTGACTTTTTTCACGTTTTTCATGTAGTGTGATTTTACGTAAATATATACGTTTTTACCAATATTTCGATACTATTTCATGTAGTCTCACGATATGTGATTTGGCTCTCAAATCTCAGAATGTCGCATAATATTGCATTTTAAGCAAGTTTTCTCGCATTTTGTTTCGTACGAAAAATCGTCTAATTTAGCAATATTTTGACGTTTGTCATCCACTTTTCCTCTATGTGATTTAAACAAAATATCATCGAATTAGGCAATATTTTGCCGTTTTTCCACGTTTTTGTGAATTTTCAGTTTATGGGTTTAATTCATTATATATACGATAAAAATGATGCAAACACATAATTGATTAGATAATAACCTTAAATACTTCATTTTCAATCATCTATTTGTTTCTCGTTAAAATACTGTGTAAGATATTGAAAAGGGGAGAAGTTCGGTTTTTATTGCATATATCGACGTTTCAGCCGGATTAGAGCGGTATTACGTGTACATCTTCCATCGGTAATATAAACAGAAAATCAAGAACATTTTAGTTAATTCTAATGAAAACACATTGTTTTTTATCATTTGTATTGAAAACAACATTGTCATATGTCTTTTCTTAGATCTAAATAATACGAAACCTCGCTCTATGATTTGAAGTTAAAACCCTTCAAATCATATGTGAATATGGTAAAATAGTGACTTTTTTCACGTTTTTCATGCAGTGTGATTTTACGTAAATATATACGTTTTTACCAATACTTCGATACTATTTCATGTAGTATCACGATATGTGATTTGGCCTTCAAATCTCAGAATTTCGCATAATATTGCATTTTAAGCAAGTTTTCTTGCATTTTGTTTCGTACGAAAAATCATCGAATTTAGCAATATTTTGACGTTTATCATCCACTTTTCCTCTATGTGCTTAAAACAAAATATCATCGAATTAGGCAATAATTTGCCGTTTTTAAAGGTTTTTGTGAATTTTCAGTTTATGGGTTTAATTCATTATAAATACGATAAAAATGATGCAAACACATAATTGATTAGATAATAACCTTAAATACTTCATTTTCAATCATCTATTTGTTTCTCGTTAAAATACTGTGTAAGATATTGAAAAGGGAAGAAGTTCGGTTTTTATTGCATATATCGACGTTTCAGCCGGATTTGTTTTACGTGTACATCTTCCATCGATAATATAAACGGAAAATTAAGAACATTTTAGTTAATGCTAATGAAAACACATTGTTTTTTATCATTTGTATTGGAAACAACATTGTCATATGTCTTTTCTTAGATCTAAATAATACGAAACCTCGCTCTATGATTTGAAGTTAAAACCCTCATATATGGTAAAATAGTGACTTTTTTCACGTTTTTCATGTAGTGTGATTTTACGTAAATATAAACGTTTTTACCAATATTTCGATACTATTTCATGGAGTATCACGATATGTGATTTGACCTTCAAATCTCAGAATTTCGCATAATATTGCATTTTAAGCAAGTTTTCTTGCATTTTGTTTCGTACGAAAAATCGTCGAATTTAGCAATATTTTGACGTTTATCATCTCCTTTTCCTTTATGTGATTTAAACAAAATATTATCGAATTAGGCAATATTTTGCCGTTTTTCCACGTTTTTGTGAATTTTCAGTCTATGGGTATTAATTCATTATATATACGATAAAAATGATGCAAACACATAATTGATTAGATAATAACCTTAAATACTTCATTTTCAATCATCTATTTGTTTCTCGTTAAAATACTGTGTAAGATATTGAAAAGGGGAGAAGTTCGGTTTTTATTGCATATATCGACGTTTCAGCTGGATTAGAGCGGTTTTACGTGTACATCTTCCATCGATAATATAAACGGAAAATCAAGAACATTTTAGTTAATGCTAATGAAAACACATTGTTTTTTATCATTTGTATTGGAAACAACATTGTCATATGTCTTTTCTTAGATCTAAATAATACGAAACCTCGCTCTATGATTTGAAGTTAAAACCCTCATATCTGGTAAAATAGTGACTTTTTTCACGTTTTTCATGTAGTGTGATTTTACGTAAATATATACGTTTTTACCAACATTTCGATACTATTTCATGGAGTATCACGATATGTGATTTGGCCTTCAAATCTCAGAATTTCGCATAATTTTGAATTTTAAGCAAGTTTTCTTGCATTTTGTTTCGTACGAATAATCGTGGAATTTAGCAATATTTTGACGTTTATCATCTCCTTTTCCTTTATGTGATTTAAACAAAATATTATCGAATTAGGCAATATTTTGCCGTTTTTCCACGTTTTTGTGAATTTTCAGTCTATGGGTATTAATTCATTATATATACGATAAAAATGATGCAAACACATAATTGATTAGATAATAACCTTAAATACTTCATTTTCAATCATCTATTTGTTTCTCGTTAAAATACTGTGTAAGATATTGAAAAGGGGAGAAGTTCGGTTTTTATTGCATATATCGACGTTTCAGCCGGATTAGAGCGGTTTTACGTGTACATCTTCCATCGGTAATATAAACAGAAAATCAAGAACATTTTAGTTAATGCTAATGAAAACACATTGTTTTTTATCATTTGTATTGGAAACAACATTGTCATATGTCTTTAATTAGATCTAAATAATACGAAACCACGCTCTATGATTTGAAGTTAAAACCCTCATATATGGTAAAATAGTGAACTTTTTCACGTTTTTCATGTTGTGTGATTTTACGTAAAAATATACGTTTTTACCAGTATTTTGATACTATTTCATGTAGTATCACGATATGTGATTTGGCCTTCAAATCTCAGAATTTCGCATAATATTGCATTTTAAGCAAGTTTTCTTGCATTTTGTTTTGTACGAAAAATCGTCGAATTTAGCAATATTTTGACGTTTATCATCTCCTTTTCCTTTATGTAATTTAAAGAAAATATGACAGAATTAGGCAATATTTTGCCTTTTTTCCACGTTTTTGTGAATTTTCAGTTTATGGGTTTAATTCATTATTTATACGATAAAAATGATGCAAACACATAATTGATTAGATAATAACCTTAAATACTTCATTTTCAATCATCTATTTGTTTCTCGTTAAAATACTGTGTAAGATATTGAAAAGGGGAGAAGTTCGGTTTTTATTGCATATATCGACGTTTCAGCCGGATTAGAGCGGTTTTACGTGTACATCTTCCATCGGTAATATAAACAGAAAATCAAGAACATTTTAGTTAATTCTAATGAAAACACATTGTTTTTTATCATTTGTATTGAAAACAACATTGTCATATGTCTTTTCTTAGATCTAAATAATACGAAACCTCGCTCTATGATTTGAAGTTAAAACCCTCATATATGGTAAAATAGTGACTTTTTCACGTTTTTCATGCAGTGTGATTTTACGTAAATATATACGTTTTTACCAATATTTCGATACTATTTCATGTAGTATCACGATATGTGATTTGGCCTTCAAATTTCACAATTTCGCATAATATTGCATTTTAAGCAAGTTTTCTTGCATTTTGTTTCGTACGAAAAATCATCGAATTTAGCAATATTTTGACGTTTATCATCCACTTTTCCTCTATGTGCTTAAAACAAAATATCATCGAATTAGGCAATAATTTGCCGTTTTTAAACGTTTTTGTGAATTTTCAGTTTATGGGTTTAATTCATTATATATACGATAAAAATGATGCAAACACATAATTGATTAGATAATAACCTTAAATACTTCATTTTCAATCATCTATTTGTTTCTCGTTAAAATACTGTGTAAGATATTGAAAAGGGGAGAAGTTCGGTTTTTATTGCATATATCGACGTTTCAGCCGGATTAGAGCGGTTTTACGTGTACATCTTCCATCGATAATATAAACGGAAAATCAAGAACATTTTAGTTAATGCTAATGAAAACACATTGTTTTTTATCATTTGTATTGGAAACAACATTGACATATGTCTTTTCTTAGATCTAAATAATACGAAACCTCGCTCTATGATTTGAAGTTAAAACCCTCATATATGGTAAAATAGTGACTTTTTTCACGTTTTTCATGTAGTGTGATTTTACGTAAATATATACGTTTTTACCAATATTTCGATACTATTTCATGTAGTCTCACGATATGTGATTTGGCTCTC
Organism: Procambarus clarkii; assembly: GCF_040958095.1. NCBI lineage: Eukaryota > Metazoa > Arthropoda > Malacostraca > Decapoda > Cambaridae > Procambarus > Procambarus clarkii. The sequence continues at coordinate 151,438 of NW_027189135.1, forward strand.
AAATCTCAGAATGTCGCATAATATTGCATTTTAAGCAAGTTTTCTCGCATTTTGTTTCGTACGAAAAATCGTCTAATTTAGCAATATTTTGACGTTTGTCATCCACTTTTCCTCTATGTGATTTAAACAAAATATCATCGAATTAGGCAATATTTTGCCGTTTTTCCACGTTTTTGTGAATTTTCAGTCTATGGGTAATAATTCATTATATATACGATAAAAATGATGCAAACACATAAGTGATTAGATAATAACCTTAAATACTTCATTTTCAATCATCTATTTGTTTCTCGTTAAAATACTGTGTAAGATATTGAAAAGGGGAGAAGTTCGGTTTTTATTGCATATATCGACGTTTCAGCTGGATTAGAGCGGTTTTACGTGTACATCTTCCATCGATAATATAAACGGAAAATCAAGAACATTTTAGTTAATGCTAATGAAAACACATTGTTTTTTATCATTTGTATTGGAAACAACATTGTCATATGTCTTTTCTTAGATCTAAATAATACGAAACCTCGCTCTATGATTCGAAGTTAAAACCCTCATATATGGTAAAATAGTGACTTTTTTCACGTTTTTCATGTAGTGTGATTTTACGCAAATATATACGTTTTTACCAACATTTTGATACTATTTCATGGAGTATCACGATATGTGATTTGGCCTTCAAATCTCAGAATTTCGCATAATTTTGCATTTTAAGCAAGTTTTCTTGCATTTTGTTTCGTACAAATAATCGTCGAATTTAGCAATATTTTGACGTTTATCATCTCCTTTTCCTTTATGTGATTTAAACAAAATATTATCGAATTAGGCAATATTTTGCCGTTTTTCCACGTTTTTGTGAATTTTCAGTCTATGGGTATTGATTCATTATATATACGATAAAAATGATGCAAACACATAATTGATTAGATAATAACCTTAAATACTTCATTTTCAATCATCTATTTGTTTCTCGTTAAAATACTGTGTAAGATATTGAAAAGGGGAGAAGTTCGGTTTTTATTGCATATATCGACGTTTCAGCCGGATTAGAGCGGTTTTACGTGTACATCTTCCATCGGTAATATAAACCGAAAATCAAGAGCATTTTAGTTAATGCTAATGAAAACACATTGTTTTTTATCATTTGTATTGGAAACAACATTGTCATATGTCTTTAATTAGATCTAAATAATACGAAACCTCGCTCTATGATTTGAAGTTAAAACCCTCATATATGGTAAAATAGTGACTTTTTTCACGTTTTTCATGCAGTGTGATTTTACGTAAATATATACGTTTTTACCAATATTTCGATACTATTTCATGTAGTATCACGATATGTGATTTGGCCTTCAAATCTCACAATTTCGCATAATATTGCATTTTAAGCAAGTTTTCTTGCATTTTGTTTCGTACGAAAAATCATCGAATTTAGCAATATTTTGACGTTTATCATCCACTTTTCCTCTATGTGCTTTAAACAAAATATCATCGAATTAGGCAATAATTTGCCGTTTTTAAACGTTTTTGTGAATTTTCAGTTTATGGGTTTAATTCATTATATATACGATAAAAATGATGCAAACACATAATTGATTAGATAATAACCTTAAATACTTCATTTTCAATCATCTATTTGTTTCTCGTTAAAATACTGTGTAAGATATTGAAAAGGGGAGAAGTTCGGTTTTTATTGCATATATCGACGTTTCAGCCGGATTAGAGCGGTTTTACGTGTACATCTTCCATCGGTAATATAAACCGAAAATCAAGAACATTTTAGTTAATGCTAATGAAAACACATTGTTTTTTATCATTTGTATTGGAAACAACATTGTCATATGTCTCTTCTTGGATGTAAATAATACGAAACCTCGCTCTATGATTTGAAGTTAAAACCCTCATATATGGTAAAATAGTGACTTTTTTCACGTTTTTCATGTAGTGTGATTTTACGTAAATATATACGTTTTTACCAATATTTCGATACTATTTCATGTAGTCTCACGATATGTGATTTGGCTCTCAAATCTCAGAATGTCGCATAATATTGCATTTTAAGCAAGTTTTCTCGCATTTTGTTTCGTACGAAAAATCGTCTAATTTAGCAATATTTTGACGTTTGTCATCCACTTTTCCTCTATGTGATTTAAACAAAATATCATCGAATTAGGCAATATTTTGCCGTTTTTCCACGTTTTTGTGAATTTTCAGTCTATGGGTAATAATTCATTATATATACGATAAAAATGATGCAAACACATAAGTGATTAGATAATAACCTTAAATACTTCATTTTCAATCATCTATTTGTTTCTCGTTAAAATACTGTGTAAGATATTGAAAAGGGGAGAAGTTCGGTTTTTATTGCATATATCGACGTTTCAGCTGGATTAGAGCGGTTTTACGTGTACATCTTCCATCGATAATATAAACGGAAAATCAAGAACATTTTAGTTAATGCTAATGAAAACACATTGTTTTTTATCATTTGTATTGGAAACAACATTGTCATATGTCTTTTCTTAGATCTAAATAATACGAAACCTCGCTCTATGATTTGAAGTTAAAACCCTCATATATGGTAAAATAGTGACTTTTTTCACGTTTTTCATGTAGTGTGATTTTACGCAAATATATACGTTTTTACCAACATTTCGATACTATTTCATGGAGTATCACGATATGTGATTTGGCCTTCAAATCTCAGAATTTCGCATAATTTTGCATTTTAAGCAAGTTTTCTTGCATTTTGTTTCGTACGAATAATCGTCGAATTTAGCAATATTTTGACGTTTATCATCTCCTTTTCCTTTATGTGATTTAAACAAAATATTATCGAATTAGGCAATATTTTGCCGTTTTTCCACGTTTTTGTGAATTTTCAGTCTATGGGTATTAATTCATTATATATACGATAAAAATGATGCAAACACATAATTGATTAGATAATAACCTTAAATACTTCATTTTCAATCATCTATTTGTTTCTCGTTAAAATACTGTGTAAGATATTGAAAAGGGGAGAAGTTCGGTTTTTATTGCATATATCGACGTTTCAGCCGGATTAGAGAGGTTTTACGTGTACATCTTCCATCGGTAATATAAACCGAAAATCAAGAACATTTTAGTTAATGCTAATGAAAACACATTGTTTTTTATCATTTATATTGGAAACAACATTGTCATGTCTTTAATTAGATCTAAATAATACGAAACCTCGCTCTATGATTTGAAGTTAAAACCCTCATATATGGTAAAATAGTGACTTTTTTCACGTTTTTCATGCAGTGTGATTTTACGTAAATATATACGTTTTTACCAATATTTCGATACTATTTCATGTAGTATCACGATATGTGATTTGGCCTTCAAATCTCACAATTTCGCATAATATTGCATTTTAAGCAAGTTTTCTTGCATTTTGTTTCGTACGAAAAATCATCGAATTTAGCAATATTTTGACGTTTATACTCCACTTTTCCTCTATGTGCTTTAAACAAAATATCATCGAATTAGGCAATAATTTGCCGTTTTTAAACGTTTTTGTGAATTTTCAGTTTATGGGTTTAATTCATTATATATACGATAAAAATGATGCAAACACATAATTGATTAGATAATAACCTTAAATACTTCATTTTCAATCATCTATTTGTTTCTCGTTAAAATACTGTGTAAGATATTGAAAAGGGGAGAAGTTCGGTTTTTATTGCATATATCGACGTTTCAGCCGGATTAGAGCGGTTTTACGTGTACATCTTCCATCGATAATATAAACGGAAAATCAAGAACATTTTAGTTAATGCTAATGAAAACACATTGTTTTTTATCATTTGTATTGGAAACAACATTGTCATATGTCTTTAATTAGATCTAAATAATACGAAACCTCGCTCTATGATTTGAAGTTAAAACCCTCATATATGGTAAAATAGTGACTTTTTTCACGTTTTTCATGTAGTGTGATTTTACGTAAATATATACGTTTTTACCAACATTTCGATACTATTTCATGGAGTATCACGATATGTGATTTGGCCTTCAAATCTCAGAATTTCGCATAATATTGCATTTTAAGCAAGTTTTCTTGCATTTTGTTTCGTACGAAAAATCGTCGAATTTAGCAATATTTTGACGTTTATCATCCACTTTTCCTCTATGTGCTTTAAACAAAATATCATCGAATTAGGCAATAATTTGCCGTTTTTAAACGTTTTTGTGAATTTTCAGTTTATGGGTTTAATTCATTATATATACGATAAAAATGATGCAAACACATAATTGATTAGATAATAACCTTAAATACTTCATTTTCAATCATCTATTTGTTTCTCGTTAAAATACTGTGTAAGATATTGAAAAGGGGAGAAGTTCGGTTTTTATTGCATATATCGACGTTTCAGCCGGATTAGAGCGGTTTTACGTGTACATCTTCCATCGGTAATATAAACGGAAAATCAAGAACATTTTAGTTAATGCTAATGAAAACACATTGTTTTTTATCATTTGTATTGGAAACAACATTGTCATATGTCTCTTCTTGGATCTAAATAATACGAAACCTCGCTCTATGATTTGAAGTTAAAACCCTCATATATGGTAAAATAGTAACTTTTTTCACGTTTTTCATGTAGTGTGATTTTACGTAAATATATACGTTTTTACCAATATTTCGATACTATTTCATGTAGTCTCACGATATGTGATTTGGCTCTCAAATCTCAGAATGTCGCATAATATTGCATTTTAAGCAAGTTTTCTCGCATTTTGTTTCGTACGAAAAATCGTGTAATTTAGCAATATTTTGACGTTTGTCATCCACTTTTCCTCTATGTGATTTAAACAAAATATCATCGAATTAGGCAATATTTTGCCGTTTTTCCACGTTTTTGTGAATTTTCAGTCTATGGGTAATAATTCATTATATATACGATAAAAATGATGCAAACACATAAGTGATTAGATAATAACCTTAAATACTTCATTTTCAATCATCTATTTGTTTCTCGTTAAAATACTGTGTAAGATATTGAAAAGGGGAGAAGTTCGGTTTTTATTGCATATATCGACGTTTCAGCTGGATTAGAGCGGTTTTACGTGTACATCTTCCATCGATAATATAAACGGAAAATCAAGAACATTTTAGTTAATGCTAATGAAAACACATTGTTTTTTATCATTTGTATTGGAAACAACATTGTCATATGTCTTTTCTTAGATCTAAATAATACGAAACCTCGCTCTATGATTCGAAGTTAAAACCCTCATATATGGTAAAATAGTGACTTTTTTCACGTTTTTCATGTAGTGTGATTTTACGCAAATATATACGTTTTTACCAACATTTTGATACTATTTCATGGAGTATCACGATATGTGATTTGGCCTTCAAATCTCAGAATTTCGCATAATTTTGCATTTTAAGCAAGTTTTCTTGCATTTTGTTTCGTACAAATAATCGTCGAATTTAGCAATATTTTGACGTTTATCATCTCCTTTTCCTTTATGTGATTTAAACAAAATATTATCGAATTAGGCAATATTTTGCCGTTTTTCCACGTTTTTGTGAATTTTCAGTCTATGGGTATTGATTCATTATATATACGATAAAAATGATGCAAACACATAATTGATTAGATAATAACCTTAAATACTTCATTTTCAATCATCTATTTGTTTCTCGTTAAAATACTGTGTAAGATATTGAAAAGGGGAGAAGTTCGGTTTTTATTGCATATATCGACGTTTCAGCCGGATTAGAGCGGTTTTACGTGTACATCTTCCATCGGTAATATAAACCGAAAATCAAGAGCATTTTAGTTAATGCTAATGAAAACACATTGTTTTTTATCATTTGTATTGGAAACAACATTGTCATATGTCTTTAATTAGATCTAAATAATACGAAACCTCGCTCTATGATTTGAAGTTAAAACCCTCATATATGGTAAAATAGTGACTTTTTTCACGTTTTTCATGCAGTGTGATTTTACGTAAATATATACGTTTTTACCAATATTTCGATACTATTTCATGTAGTATCACGATATGTGATTTGGCCTTCAAATCTCACAATTTCGCATAATATTGCATTTTAAGCAAGTTTTCTTGCATTTTGTTTCGTACGAAAAATCATCGAATTTAGCAATATTTTGACGTTTATCATCCACTTTTCCTCTATGTGCTTTAAACAAAATATCATCGAATTAGGCAATAATTTGCCGTTTTTAAACGTTTTTGTGAATTTTCAGTTTATGGGTTTAATTCATTATATATACGATAAAAATGATGCAAACACATAATTAATTAGATAATAACCTTAAATACTTCATTTTCAATCATCTATTTGTTTCTCGTTAAAATACTGTGTAAGATATTGAAAAGGGGAGAAGTTCGGTTTTTATTGCATATATCGACGTTTCAGCCGGATTAGAGCGGTTTTACGTGTACATCTTCCATCGGTAATATAAACCGAAAATCAAGAACATTTTAGTTAATGCTAATGAAAACACATTGTTTTTTATCATTTGTATTGGAAACAACATTGTCATATGTCTCTTCTTGGATGTAAATAATACGAAACCTCGCTCTATGATTTGAAGTTAAAACCCTCATATATGGTAAAATAGTGACTTTTTTCACGTTTTTCATGTAGTGTGATTTTACGTAAATATATACGTTTTTACCAATATTTCGATACTATTTCATGTAGTCTCACGATATGTGATTTGGCTCTCAAATCTCAGAATGTCGCATAATATTGCATTTTAAGCAAGTTTTCTCGCATTTTGTTTCGTACGAAAAATCGTCTAATTTAGCAATATTTTGACGTTTGTCATCCACTTTTCCTCTATGTGATTTAAACAAAATATCATCGAATTAGGCAATATTTTGCCGTTTTTCCACGTTTTTGTGAATTTTCAGTCTATGGGTAATAATTCATTATATATACGATAAAAATGATGCAAACACATAAGTGATTAGATAATAACCTTAAATACTTCATTTTCAATCATCTATTTGTTTCTCGTTAAAATACTGTGTAAGATATTGAAAAGGGGAGAAGTTCGGTTTTTATTGCATATATCGACGTTTCAGCTGGATTAGAGCGGTTTTACGTGTACATCTTCCATCGATAATATAAACGGAAAATCAAGAACATTTTAGTTAATGCTAATGAAAACACATTGTTTTTTATCATTTGTATTGGAAACAACATTGTCATATGTCTTTTCTTAGATCTAAATAATACGAAACCTCGCTCTATGATTTGAAGTTAAAACCCTCATATATGGTAAAATAGTGACTTTTTTCACGTTTTTCATGTAGTGTGATTTTACGCAAATATATACGTTTTTACCAACATTTCGATACTATTTCATGGAGTATCACGATATGTGATTTGGCCTTCAAATCTCAGAATTTCGCATAATTTTGCATTTTAAGCAAGTTTTCTTGCATTTTGTTTCGTACGAATAATCGTCGAATTTAGCAATATTTTGACGTTTATCATCTCCTTTTCCTTTATGTGATTTAAACAAAATATTATCGAATTAGGCAATATTTTGCCGTTTTTCCACGTTTTTGTGAATTTTCAGTCTATGGGTATTAATTCATTATATATACGATAAAAATGATGCAAACACATAATTGATTAGATAATAACCTTAAATACTTCATTTTCAATCATCTATTTGTTTCTCGTTAAAATACTGTGTAAGATATTGAAAAGGGGAGAAGTTCGGTTTTTATTGCATATATCGACGTTTCAGCCGGATTAGAGAGGTTTTACGTGTACATCTTCCATCGGTAATATAAACCGAAAATCAAGAACATTTTAGTTAATGCTAATGAAAACACATTGTTTTTTATCATTTATATTGGAAACAACATTGTCATATGTCTTTAATTAGATCTAAATAATACGAAACCTCGCTCTATGATTTGAAGTTAAAACCCTCATATATGGTAAAATAGTGACTTTTTTCACGTTTTTCATGCAGTGTGATTTTACGTAAATATATACGTTTTTACCAATATTTCGATACTATTTCATGTAGTATCACGATATGTGATTTGGCCTTCAAATCTCACAATTTCGCATAATATTGCATTTTAAGCAAGTTTTCTTGCATTTTGTTTCGTACGAAAAATCATCGAATTTAGCAATATTTTGACGTTTATACTCCACTTTTCCTCTATGTGCTTTAAACAAAATATCATCGAATTAGGCAATAATTTGCCGTTTTTAAACGTTTTTGTGAATTTTCAGTTTATGGGTTTAATTCATTATATATACGATAAAAATGATGCAAACACATAATTGATTAGATAATAACCTTAAATACTTCATTTTCAATCATCTATTTGTTTCTCGTTAAAATACTGTGTAAGATATTGAAAAGGGGAGAAGTTCGGTTTTTATTGCATATATCGACGTTTCAGCCGGATTAGAGCGGTTTTACGTGTACATCTTCCATCGATAATATAAACGGAAAATCAAGAACATTTTAGTTAATGCTAATGAAAACACATTGTTTTTTATCATTTGTATTGGAAACAACATTGTCATATGTCTTTAATTAGATCTAAATAATACGAAACCTCGCTCTATGATTTGAAGTTAAAACCCTCATATATGGTAAAATAGTGACTTTTTTCACGTTTTTCATGTAGTGTGATTTTACGTAAATATATACGTTTTTACCAACATTTCGATACTATTTCATGGAGTATCACGATATGTGATTTGGCCTTCAAATCTCAGAATTTCGCATAATATTGCATTTTAAGCAAGTTTTCTTGCATTTTGTTTCGTACGAAAAATCGTCGAATTTAGCAATATTTTGACGTTTATCATCCACTTTTCCTCTATGTGCTTTAAACAAAATATCATCGAATTAGGCAATAATTTGCCGTTTTTAAACGTTTTTGTGAATTTTCAGTTTATGGGTTTAATTCATTATATATACGATAAAAATGATGCAAACACATAATTGATTAGATAATAACCTTAAATACTTCATTTTCAATCATCTATTTGTTTCTCGTTAAAATACTGTGTAAGATATTGAAAAGGGGAGAAGTTCGGTTTTTATTGCATATATCGACGTTTCAGCCGGATTAGAGCGGTTTTACGTGTACATCTTCCATCGGTAATATAAACGGAAAATCAAGAACATTTTAGTTAATGCTAATGAAAACACATTGTTTTTTATCATTTGTATTGGAAACAACATTGTCATATGTCTCTTCTTGGATCTAAATAATACGAAACCTCGCTCTATGATTTGAAGTTAAAACCCTCATATATGGTAAAATAGTAACTTTTTTCACGTTTTTCATGTAGTGTGATTTTACGTAAATATATACGTTTTTACCAATATTTCGATACTATTTCATGTAGTCTCACGATATGTGATTTGGCTCTCAAATCTCAGAATGTCGCATAATATTGCATTTTAAGCAAGTTTTCTCGCATTTTGTTTCGTACGAAAAATCGTCTAATTTAGCAATATTTTGACGTTTGTCATCCACTTTTCCTCTATGTGATTTAAACAAAATATCATCGAATTAGGCAATATTTTGCCGTTTTTCCACGTTTTAGTGAATTTTCAGTCTATGGGTAATAATTCATTATATATACGATAAAAATGATGCAAACACATAAGTGATTAGATAATAACCTTAAATACTTCATTTTCAATCATCTATTTGTTTGTCGTTAAAATACTGTGTAAGATATTGAAAAGGGGAGAAGTTCGGTTTTTATTGCATATATCGACGTTTCAGCTGGATTAGAGCGGTTTTACGTGTACATCTTCCATCGATAATATAAACGGAAAATCAAGAACATTTTAGTTAATGCTAATGAAAACACATTGTTTTTTATCATTTGTATTGGAAACAACATTGTCATATGTCTTTTCTTAGATCTAAATAATACGAAACCTCGCTCTATGATTTGAAGTTAAAACCCTCATATATGGTAAAATAGTGACTTTTTTCACGTTTTTCATGTAGTGTGATTTTACGCAAATATATACGTTTTTACCAACATTTCGATACTATTTCATGGAGTATCACGATATGTGATTTGGCCTTCATATCTCAGAATTTCGCATAATTTTGCATTTTAAGCAAGTTTTCTTGCATTTTGTTTCGTACGAATAATCGTCGAATTTAGCAATATTTTGACGTTTATCATCTCCTTTTCCTTTATGTGATTTAAACAAAATATTATCGAATTAGGCAATATTTTGCCGTTTTTCCACGTTTTTGTGAATTTTCAGTCTATGGGTATTAATTCATTATATATACGATAAAAATGATGCAAACACATAATTGATTAGATAATAACCTTAAATACTTCATTTTCAATCATCTATTTGTTTCTCGTTAAAATACTGTGTAAGATATTGAAAAGGGGAGAAGTTCGGTTTTTATTGCATATATCGACGTTTCAGCCGGATTAGAGAGGTTTTACGTGTACATCTTCCATCGGTAATATAAACCGAAAATCAAGAACATTTTAGTTAATGCTAATGAAAACACATTGTTTTTTATCATTTGTATTGGAAACAACATTGTCATATGTCTTTAATTAGATCTAAATAATACGAAACCTCGCTCTATGATTTGAAGTTAAAACCCTCATATATGGTAAAATAGTGACTTTTTTCACGTTTTTCATGCAGTGTAATTTTACGTAAATATATACGTTTTTACCAATATTTCGATACTATTTCATGTAGTATCACGATATGTGATTTGGCCTTCAAATCTCACAATTTCGCATAATATTGCATTTTAAGCAAGTTTTCTTGCATTTTGTTTCGTACGAAAAATCATCGAATTTAGCAATATTTTGACGTTTATCATCCACTTTTCCTCTATGTGCTTTAAACAAAATATCATCGAATTAGGCAATAATTTGCCGTTTTTAAACGTTTTTGTGAATTTTCAGTTTATGGGTTTAATTCATTATATATACGATAAAAATGATGCAAACACATAATTGATTAGATAATAACCTTAAATACTTCATTTTCAATCTTCTATTTGTTTCTCGTTAAAATACTGTGTAAGATATTGAAAAGGGGAGAAGTTCGGTTTTTATTGCATATATCGACGTTTCAGCCGGATTAGAGCGGTTTTACGTGTACATCTTCCATCGATAATATAAACGGAAAATCAAGAACATTTTAGTTAATGCTAATGAAAACACATTGTTTTTTATCATTTGTATTGGAAACAACATTGTCATATGTCTTTAATTAGATCTAAATAATACGAAACCTCGCTCTATGATTTGAAGTTAAAACCCTCATATATGGTAAAATAGTGACTTTTTTCACGTTTTTCATGTAGTGTGATTTTACGTAAATATATACGTTTTTACCAACATTTCGATACTATTTCATGGAGTATCACGATATGTGATTTGGCCTTCAAATCTCAGAATTTCGCATAATATTGCATTTTAAGCAAGTTTTCTTGCATTTTGTTTCGTACGAAAAATCGTCGAATTTAGCAATATTTTGACGTTTATCATCTCCTTTTCCTTTATGTGATTTAAACAAAATATTATCGAATTAGGCAATATTTTGCCGTTTTTCCACGTTTTTGTGAATTTTCAGTCTATGGGTATTAATTCATTATCTATACGATAAAAATGATGCAAACACATAATTGATTAGATAATAACCTTAAATACTTCATTTTCAATCATCTATTTGTTTCTCGTTAAAATACTGTGTAAGATATTGAAAAGGGGAGAAGTTCAGTTTTTATTGCATTTATCGACGTTTCAGCCGGATTAGAGCGGTTTTACGTGTACATCTTCCATCGGTAATATAAACCGAAAATCAAGAACATTTTAGTTAATGCTAATGAAAACACATTGTTTTTTATCATTTGTATTGGAAACAACATTGTCATATGTCTTTAATTAGATCTAAATAATACGAAACCTCGCTCTATGATTTGAAGTTAAAACCCTTATATATGGTAAAATAGTGAACTTTTTCACGTTTTTCATGTTGTGTGATTTTACGTAAAAATATACGTTTTTACCAGTATTTTGATACTATTTCATGTAGTATCACGATATGTGATTTGGCATTCAAATCTCAGAATTTCGCATAATATTGCATTTTAAGCAAGTTTTCTTGCATTTTGTTTCGAACGAAAAATCGTCTAATTTAGCAATATTTTGACGTTTATCATCCACTTTTCCTCTATGTGCTTTAAACAAAATATCATCGAATTAGGCAATAATTTGCCGTTTTTAAACGTTTTTGTGAATTTTCAGTTTATGGGTTTAATTCATTATATATACGATAAAAATGATGCAAACACATAATTGATTAGATAATAACCTTAAATACTTCATTTTCAATCATCTATTTGTTTCTCGTTAAAATACTGTGTAAGATATTGAATAGGGGAGAAGTTCGGTTTTTATTGCATATATCGACGTTTCAGCTGGATTAGAGCGGTTTTACGTGTACATCTTCCATCGATAATATAAACGGAAAATCAAGAACATTTTAGTTAATGCTAATGAAAACACATTGTTTTTTATCATTTGTATTGGAAACAACATTGTCATATGTCTTTCCTTAGATCTAAATAATACGAAACCTCGCTCTATGATTTGAAGTTAAAACCCTCATATATGGTAAAATAGTGACTTTTTTCACGTTTTTCATGTAGTGTGATTTTACGCAAATATATACGTTTTTACCAACATTTCGATACTATTTCATGGAGTATCACGATATGTGATTTGGCCTTCATATCTCAGAATTTCGCATAATTTTGCATTTTAAGCAAGTTTTCTTGCATTTTGTTTCGTACGAATAATCGTCGAATTTAGCAATATTTTGACGTTTATCATCTCCTTTTCCTTTATGTGATTTAAACAAAATATTATCGAATTAGGCAATATTTTGCCGTTTTTCTACGTTTTTGTGAATTTTCAGTCTATGGGTATTAATTCATTATATATACGATAAAAATGATGCAAACACATAATTGATTAGATAATAACCTTAAATTCTTCATTTTCAATCATCTATTTGTTTCTCGTTAAAATACTGTGTAAGATATTGAAAAGGGGAGAAGTTCGGTTTTTATTGCATATATCGACGTTTCAGCCGGATTAGAGAGGTTTTACGTGTACATCTTCCATCGGTAATATAAACCGAAAATCAAGAACATTTTAGTTAATGCTAATGAAAACACATTGTTTTTTATCATTTGTATTGGAAACAACATTGTCATATGTCTTTAATTAGATCTAAATAATACGAAACCTCGCTCTATGATTTGAAGTTAAAACCCTCATATATGGTAAAATAGTGACTTTTTTCACGTTTTTCATGCAGTGTGATTTTACGTAAATATATACGTTTTTCCAATATTTCGATACTATTTCATGTAGTATCACGATATGTGATTTGGCCTTCAAATCTCACAATTTCGCATAATATTGCATTTTAAGCAAGTTTTCTTGCATTTTGTTTCGTACGAAAAATCATCGAATTAAGCAATATTTTGACGTTTATCATCCACTTTTCCTCTTTGTGCTTTAAACAAAATATCATCGAATTAGGCAATAATTTGCCGTTTTTAAACGTTTTTGTGAATTTTCAGTTTATGGGTTTAATTCATTATATATACGATAAAAATGATGCAAACACATAATTGATTAGATAATAACCTTAAATACTTCATTTTCAATCATCTATTTGTTTCTCGTTAAAATACTGTGTAAGATATTGAAAAGGGGAGAAGTTCGGTTTTTATTGCATATATCGACGTTTCAGCCGGATTAGAGCGGTTTTACGTGTACATCTTCCATCGGTAATATAAACCGAAAATCAAGAACATTTTAGTTAATGCTAATGAAAACACATTGTTTTTTATCATTTGTATTGGAAACAACATTGTCATATGTCTTTAATTAGATCTAAATAATACGAAACCTCGCTCTATGATTTGAAGTTAAAACCCTTATGTATGGTAAAATAGTGAACTTTTTCACGTTTTTCATGTTGTGTGATTTTACGTAAAAATATACGTTTTTACCAGTATTTTGATACTATTTCATGTAGTATCACGATATGTGATTTGGCATTCAAATCTCAGAATTTCGCATAATATTGCATTTTAAGCAAGTTTTCTTGCATTTTGTTTTGTACGAAAAATCGTCGAATTTAGCAATATTTTGACGTTTATCATCTCCTTTTCCTTTATGTAATTTAAACAAAATATGACCGAATTAGGCAATATTTTGCCGTTTTTCCACGTTTTTGTGAATTTTCAGTTTATGGGTTTAATTCATTATATATACGATAAAAATGATGCAAACACATAATTGATTAGATAATACCCTTAAATACTTCATTTTCAATCATCTATTTGTTTCTCGTTAAAATACTGTGTAAGATATTGAAAAGGGGAGAAGTTCGGTTTTTATTGCATATATCGACGTTTCAGCCGGATTAGATCGGTTTTACGTGTTCATCTTCCATCGGTAATATAAACAGAAAATCAAGAACATTTTAGTTAATTCTAATGAAAACACATTGTTTTTTATCATTTGTATTGAAAACAACATTGTCATATGTCTTTTCTTAGATCTAAATAATACGAAATCTCGCTCTATGATTTGAAGTTAAAACCCTCATATATGGTAAAATAGTGACTTTTTTCACGTTTTTCATGCAGTGTGATTTTACGTAAATATATACGTTTTTACCAATATTTCGATACTATTTCATGTAGTATCACGATATGTGATTTGGCCTTCAAATCTCACAATTTCGCATAATATTGCATTTTAAGCAAGTTTTCTTGCATTTTGTTTCATACGAAAAATCATCGAATTTAGCAATATTTTGACGTTTATCATCCACTTTTCCTCTATGTGCTTAAAACAAAATATCATCGAATTACGCAATAATTTGCCGTTTTTAAACGTTTTTGTGAATTTTCAGTTTATGGGTTTAATTCATTATATATACGATAAAAATGATGCAAACACATAATTGATTAGATAATAACCTTAAATACTTCATTTTCAATCATCTATTTGTTTCTCGTTAAAATACTGTGTAAGATATTGAAAAGGGGAGAAATTCGGTTTTTATTGCATATATCGACGTTTCAGCCGGATTAGAGCGGTTTTACGTGTACATCTTCCATCGATAATATAAACGGAAAATCAAGAACATTTTAGTTAATGCTAATGAAAACACATTGTTTTTTATCATTTGTATTGGAAACAACATTGACATATGTCTTTTCTTAGATCTAAATAATACGAAACCTCGCTCTATGATTTGAAGTTAAAACCCTCATATATGGTAAAATAGTGACTTTTTTCACGTTTTTCATGCAGTGTGATTTTACGTAATTATATACGTTTTTACCAATATTTCGATACTATTTCATGTATTATCACGATATGTGATTTGGCCTTCAAATCTCACAATTTCGCATAATATTGCATTTTAAGCAAGTTTTCTTGCATTTTGTTTCGTACGAAAAATCATCGAATTTAGCAATATTTTGACGTTTATCATCCACTTTTCCTCTATGTGCTTTAAACAAAATATCATCGAATTAGGCAATAATTATGCCGTTTTTAAACGTTTTTGTGAATTTTCAGTTTATGGGTTTAATTCATTATATATACGATAAAAATGATGCAAACACATAATTGATTAGATAGTAACCTTAAATACTTCATTTTCAATCATCTATTTGTTTCTCGTTAAAATACTGTGTAAGATATTGAAAAGGGGAGAAGTTCGGTTTTTATTGCATATATCGACGTTTCAGCCGGATTAGAGCGGTTTTACGTGTACATCTTCCATCGGAAAAATAAACAGAAAATCAAGAACATTTTAGTTAATTCTAATGAAAACACATTGTTTTTTATCATTTGTATTGAAAACAACATTGTCATATGTCTTTTCTTAGATCTAAATAATACGAAATCTCGCTCTATGATTTGAAGTTAAAACCCTCATATATGGTAAAATAGTGACTTTTTTCACTTTTTCATGCAGTGTGATTTTACGTAAATATATACGTTTTTCCAATATTTCGATACTATTTCATGTAGTATCACGATATGTGATTTGGCCTTCAAATCTCACAATTTCGCATAATATTGCATTTTAAGCAAGTTTTCTTGCATTTTGTTTCGTACGAAAAATCATCGAATTAAGCAATATTTTGACGTTTATCATCCACTTTTCCTCTATGTGCTTTAAACAAAATATCATCGAATTAGGCAATAATTTGCCGTTTTTAAACGTTTTTGTGAATTTTCAGTTTATGGGTTTAATTCATTATATATACGATAAAAATGATGCAAACACATAATTGATTAGATAATAACCTTAAATACTTCATTTTCAATCATCTATTTGTTTCTCGTTAAAATACTGTGTAAGATATTGAAAAGGGGAGAAGTTCGGTTTTTATTGCATATATCGACGTTTCAGCCGGATTAGAGCGGTTTTACGTGTACATCTTCCATCGGTAATATAAACCGAAAATCAAGAACATTTTAGTTAATGCTAATGAAAACACATTGTTTTTTATCATTTGTATTGGAAACAACATTGTCATATGTCTTTAATTAGATCTAAATAATACGAAACCTCGCTCTATGATTTGAAGTTAAAACCCTTATGTATGGTAAAATAGTGAACTTTTTCACGTTTTTCATGTTGAGTGATTTTACGTAAAAATATACGTTTTTACCAGTATTTTGATACTATTTCATGTAGTATCACGATATGTGATTTGGCATTCAAATCTCAGAATTTCGCATAATATTGCATTTTAAGCAAGTTTTCTTGCATTTTGTTTTGTACGAAAAATCGTCGAATTTAGCAATATTTTGACGTTTATCATCTCCTTTTCCTTTATGTAATTTAAACAAAATATGACCGAATTAGGCAATATTTTGCCGTTTTTCCACGTTTTTGTGAATTTTCAGTTTATGGGTTTAATTCATTATATATACGATAAAAATGATGCAAACACATAATTGATTAGATAATACCCTTAAATACTTCATTTTCAATCATCTATTTGTTTCTCGTTAAAATACTGTGTAAGATATTGAAAAGGGGAGAAGTTCGGTTTTTATTGCATATATCGACGGTTCAGCCGGATTAGATCGGTTTTACGTGTTCATCTTCCATCGGTAATATAAACAGAAAATCAAGAACATTTTAGTTAATTCTAATGAAAACACATTGTTTTTTATCATTTGTATTGAAAACAACATTGTCATATGTCTTTTCTTAGATCTAAATAATACGAAATCTCGCTCTATGATTTGAAGTTAAAACCCTCATATATGGTAAAATAGTGACTTTTTTCACGTTTTTCATGCAGTGTGATTTTACGTAAATATATACGTTTTTACCAATATTTCGATACTATTTCATGTAGTATCACGATATGTGATTTGGCCTTCAAATCTCACAATTTCGCATAATATTGCATTTTAAGCAAGTTTTCTTGCATTTTGTTTCATACGAAAAATCATCGAATTTAGCAATATTTTGACGTTTATCATCCACTTTTCCTCTATGTGCTTAAAACAAAATATCATCGAATTACGCAATAATTTGCCGTTTTTAAACGTTTTTGTGAATTTTCAGTTTATGGGTTTAATTCATTATATATACGATAAAAATGATGCAAACACATAATTGATTAGATAATAACCTTAAATACTTCATTTTCAATCATCTATTTGTTTCTCGTTAAAATACTGTGTAAGATATTGAAAAGGGGAGAAATTCGGTTTTTATTGCATATATCGACGTTTCAGCCGGATTAGAGCGGTTTTACGTGTACATCTTCCATCGATAATATAAACGGAAAATCAAGAACATTTTAGTTAATGCTAATGAAAACACATTGTTTTTTATCATTTGTATTGGAAACAACATTGACATATGTCTTTTCTTAGATCTAAATAATACGAAACCTCGCTCTATGATTTGAAGTTAAAACCCTCATATATGGTAAAATAGTGACTTTTTTCACGTTTTTCATGCAGTGTGATTTTACGTAATTATATACGTTTTTACCAATATTTCGATACTATTTCATGTATTATCACGATATGTGATTTGGCCTTCAAATCTCACAATTTCGCATAATATTGCATTTTAAGCAAGTTTTCTTGCATTTTGTTTCGTACGAAAAATCATCGAATTTAGCAATATTTTGACGTTTATCATCCACTTTTCCTCTATGTGCTTTAAACAAAATATCATCGAATTAGGCAATAATTATGCCGTTTTTAAACGTTTTTGTGAATTTTCAGTTTATGGGTTTAATTCATTATATATACGATAAAAATGATGCAAACACATAATTGATTAGATAGTAACCTTAAATACTTCATTTTCAATCATCTATTTGTTTCTCGTTAAAATACTGTGTAAGATATTGAAAAGGGGAGAAGTTCGGTTTTTATTGCATATATCGACGTTTCAGCCGGATTAGAGCGGTTTTACGTGTACATCTTCCATCGGTAAAATAAACAGAAAATCAAGAACATTTTAGTTAATTCTAATGAAAACACATTGTTTTTTATCATTTGTATTGAAAACAACATTGTCATATGTCTTTTCTTAGATCTAAATAATACGAAATCTCGCTCTATGATTTGAAGTTAAAACCCTCATATATGGTAAAATAGTGACTTTTTTCACTTTTTCATGCAGTGTGATTTTACGTAAATATATACGTTTTTACCAATATTTCGATACTATTTCATGTAGTATCACGATATGTGATTTGGCCTTCAAATCTCACAATTTCGCATAATATTGCATTTTAAGCAAGTTTTCTTGCATTTTGTTTCATACGAAAAATCATCGAATTTAGCAATATTTTGACGTTTATCATCCACTTTTCCTCTATGTGCTTTAAACAAAATATCATCGAATTAGGCAATAATTTGCCGTTTTTAAACGTTTTTTGTGAATTTTCAGTTTATGGGTTTAATTCATTATATATACGATCAAAATGATGCAAACACATAATTGATTAGATAGTAACCTTAAATACTTCATTTTCAATCATCTATTTGTTTCTCGTTAAAATACTGTGTAAGATATTGAAAAGGGGAGAAGTTCGGTTTTTATTGCATATATCGACGTTTCAGCCGGATTAGAGCGGTTTTACGTGTACATCTTCCATCGGTAAAATAAACAGAAAATCAAGAACATTTTAGTTAATTCTAATGAAAACACATTGTTTTTTATCATTTGTATTGAAAACAACATTGTCATATGTCTTTTCTTAGATCTAAATAATACGAAACCTCGCTCTATGATTTGAAGTTAAAACCCTTCAAATAATATGTGAATATGGTAAAATAGTGACTTTTTCACGTTTTTCATGCAGTGTGATTTTACGTAAATATATACGTTTTTACCAATATTTCGATACTATTTCATGTAGTATCACAATATGTGATTTGGCCTTCAAATCTCACAATTTCGCATAATATTGCATTTTAAGCAAGTTTTCTTGCATTTTGTTTCGTACGAAAAATCATCGAATTTAGCAATATTTTGACGTTTATCATCCACTTTTCCTCTATGTGCTTAAAACAAAATATCATCGAATTAGGCAATAATTTGCCGTTTTTAAACGTTTTTGTGAATTTTCAGTTCATGGGTTTAATTCATTATAAATACGATAAAAATGATGCAAACACATAATTGATTAGATAATAACCTTAAATACTTCATTTTCAATCATCTATTTGTTTCTCGTTAAAATACTGTGTAAGATATTGAAAAGGGGAGAAGTTCGGTTTTTATTGCATATATCGACGTTTCAGCCGGATTTGTTTTACGTGTACATCTTCCATCGATAATATAAACGGAAAATCAAGAACATTTTAGTTAATGCTAATGAAAACACATTGTTTTTTATCATTTGTATTGGAAACAACATTGACATATGTCTTTTCTTAGATCTAAATAATACGAAACCTCGCTCTATGATTTGAAGTTAAAACCCTCATATATGGTAAAATAGTGACTTTTTTCACGTTTTTCATGCAGTGTGATTTTACGTAATTATATACGTTTTTACCAATATTTCGATACTATTTCATGTAGTATCACAATATGTGATTTGGCCTTCAAATCTCCCAATTTCGCATAATATTGCATTTTAAGCAAGTTTTCTTGCATTTTGTTTCGTACAAAAAATCATCGAATTTAGCAATATTTTGACGTCTATCATCCACTTTTCCTCTATGTGCTTTAAACAAAATATCATCGAATTAGGCAATAATTTGCCGTTTTTAAACGTTTTTGTGAATTTTCAGTTTATGGGTTTAATTCATTATATATACGATAAAAATGATGCAAACACATAATTGATTAGATAATAACCTTAAATACTTCATTTTCAATCATCTATTTGTTTCTCGTTAAAATACTGTGTAAGATATTGAAAAGGGGAGAAGTTCGGTTTTTATTGCATATATCGACGTTTCAGCCGGATTTGTTTTACGTGTACATCTTCCATCGATAATATAAACGGAAAATCAAGAACATTTTAGTTAATGCTAATGAAAACACATTGTTTTTTATCATTTGCATCACTCTCAAGAGTGCATCACTCTCTTAGGCCCCTGCATCCCTCTCTTGAGCCTCTCCATCACTCTCTTCATCCTCTGCATCCCTCTCTTGAGCATCTGCATCACTCTCCTGGGCCCCTGCATCCTTCTCTTAGCCTCTCCATCACTATTCTGAGCCTTTGCATCACTTTCTTAAGCCTCTGCATCCCTTTCTTGAGCCTCTGCATCCCTCTCTTGAACTCCTGCATCCCTCTCATGAGCCTCTGCATCCCTCTCCTGAGCCTTTGCATCAGTCTCTTAAGCCTCTGCATCCCTCTATTGAGCCTCTGCATCCCTCTCTTGAGCCCCTGCATCCCTCTCTTGAGCCTCTGCATCCCTCTCTTGAGCCTCTGCATCACTCTCGTAAGGCTCTGCACCATTCTCTTGAGCCTCTGCGTAACTCTCTTGAGTCTTTGCATCACTCTCTTGAGCCTCTGCATCCCTCTATTGAGCCTCTGCATCCCTCTCTTGAGCCCCTGCATCCCTCTCTTGAGCCTCTGCATCCCTCTCTTGAGCCTCTGCATCCCTCTCTTAAGCCTCTGCATCAATCTCTTGAGCCTCTGCATCACTCTCGTAAGGCTCTGCACCATTCTCTTGAGCCTCTGCGTAACTCTCTTGAAAATGAAGTATTTAAGGTTATTTTCTGATCAATTATGTGTTTCCATAATTTTTCTCGTATATTTAATGAAATAATAACAATAAACTGAAAATTCACAAAAACGTAGAAAAACGTCAAAATATTGCTTAATTCGATGATATTTTGTTTATATCACATAAAGTAAAAAGGGGATGATAAACGTCAAAATATTAATAAATTCGATGATTTTTAGTACGAAACAAAATGCAAGAAAACTTGCTTAAAAAGCAATATTATGCGAAATTCTGAGAATTGAAGGCCAAATCACATATCGTGATACTACATGAAATAGTATCGAAATATTGGTAAAAATTAATATATTTATGTAATATCAAACTACATGAAAAACGTGAAAAAAGTTACTATTATACCAAATTTGAGGATTTTAACTTCGAATCATAAAGCGAGGTTTCGTATTATTTAGATCCAAGAAAAGACACATGACAATGTTGTTTCCAATACAAATGATAAAAATCAATGTGTTTTCATTAGAATTAACTAAAATGTTCCTGATTTTCCGTTTATATTACCGATGGAAGATGTACACGTAAAACCGCTGTATTCCGGCAGAAACGTCGACATATGCAATAAAAACCGAACTTCTCCCCTTTTCCATATCTTACTCAGTATTTCAACGAGAAACAAATAGATGATTGAAAATTAAGTATTTAAGGTTATTATCTAATCAAATATGTGTTTGTCTCATTTTTATCGTATATTTCATGAATTAATAACAATAAACTGAAAATTCACAAAAACGTTAAAAAATGGCAAAATATTGCCTAATTCGATGATATTTTGTTTATATCACATAAAGGAAAAGGGGATGATAAACGTCAAAATATTGCTAAATTCGATGATGTTTAGTAAGAAACAAAATGCAAGAAAACTTGCCTAAAATGCAATATTATTCGAAAATCTGAGATATGAAGGCCAAATCATATATCGTGATACTACATGAACAAGTATCGAAATATTGGTAAAAATGAATATTCTTACGTAATATCAAACTACATAAAAAACGTGAAAAAATTCACTATTACGCCAAATTTGTGGATTTTAACTTCGAATCATAAAGCGAGGTTTCGTATAATTTAGATCCAAGAAAAGACATATGACAATGTTGTTTCCAATACAAATGATAAAAATCAATGTGTTTTCATTAGAATTGACTAAAATGTTCCTGATTTTCCGTTTATATTACCGATGGAAGATGTACACGTAAAACCGCTCTATTCCGGCTGAAACGTCGATATATGCAATAAAAACCGAACTTCTCCCCTTTTCCATATCTTACTCAGTATTTCAACGAGAAACAAATAGATGATTGAAAATGAAGTATTTAAGGTTATTATCTAATCAATTATGTGTTTGTCTCATTTTTATCGTATATATATTGAATTAGTAACAATAAACTTGAAATTCACAAAAACGTTGAAAAACAGCAAAATATTGCCTAATTCGATGATATTTTGTTTATATCACATAAAGGAAACGGGGGATGATAAACGTTAAAATTTTGCTAAATTCGATGATTTTTAGTACGAAACAAAATGCAAGAAATCTTGCTTAAAATGCAATTTTAGGCGAGAATCTGAGATATGAAGGCCAAATCACATATCGTGATACTACATGAAATAGTATCGAAATATTGGTAAAAATGAATATATTTATGTAATATCAAACTACATTAAAAACGTGAAAAAAAACTAAAATGTTCCTGATTTTCCGTTTATATTACCGATGGAAGATGTACACGTAAAACCGCACAATTCCGGCTGAATCGTCGATATATGCAATAAAAACCGAACTTCTCCCCTTTTCCATATCTTACTCAGTATTTCAACGAGAAACAAATAGATGATTGAAAATGAAGTATTTAAGGTTATTATTTAATCAATTATGTGTTTGTCTCATTTTTATCGTATATATAATGAATTAGTAACAATAAACTGGAAATTCACAAAAACGTGAAAAACAGCAAAATATTGCCTAATTCGATGATATTTTGTTTATATCACATAAAGGAAAAGGGGGATGATAAACGTCAAAATATTGCTAAATTCGATGATTTTTAGTACGAAACAAAATGCAAGAAAACTTGCTTAAAATACAATATTATGCGAAATTCTGAGATTTAAAGGCCAAATCAAATATCGTGATACTACATGAAATAGTATCGAAATATTGGTAAAAATGAATATACTTACGTAATATCAAACTACATAAAAAACGTGAAAAAAGTCACTATTACGCCAAATTTGTGGATTTTAACTTCGAATCATAAAGCGAGGTTTCGTATAATTTAGATCCAAGAAAAGACATATGACAATATTGTTTCCAATACAAATGATAAAAATCAATGTGTTTTCATTAGAATGAACTAAAATGTTCCTGATTTTCCGTTTATATTACCGATGGAAGATGTACACGTAAAACCGCTCTATTCCGGCTGAAACGTCGATATATGCAATTAAAACCGAACTTCTCCCCTTTTCAATATCTTACTCAGTATTTCAACGAGTAACAAATAGATGATTGAAAATGAAGTATTTAAGGTTATTATCTAATCAATTATGTGTTTGTCTCATTTTTCCCGTATATTCAATGAATTAATAACAATAAACTGGAAATTCACAAAAACATTGAAAAACAGCAAAATATTGCCTAATTCGATGATATTTTGTTTATATCACATAAAGTAAAAAGGGGATGATAAACGTCAAAATATTAATAAATTCGATGATTTTTAGTACGAAACAAAATGCAAGAAAACTTGCTTAAAATGCAATATTATTCGAAATTCTGAGAATTGAAGGCCAAATCACATATCGTGATACTACATGAAATAGTATCGAAATATTGGTAAAAATGAATATATTTATGTAATATCAAGCTACATGAAAAACGTGAAAAAAGTTACTATTATACCAAATTTGAGGATTTTAACTTCGAATCATAAAGCGAGGTTTCGTATTATTTAGATCCAAGAAAAGACATATGACAATATTGTTTCCAATACAAATGATAAAAATCAATGTCTTTTCATTAGAATTGACTAAAATGTTCCTGATTTTCCGTTTATATTACCGATGGAAGATGTACACGTAAAACCGCTCTATTCCGGCTGAAACGTCGATATATGCAATAAAAACCGAACTTCTCCCCTTTTCCATATCTTACTCAGTATTTCAACGAGAAACAAATAGATGATTGAAAATGAAGTATTTAAGGTTATTATCTAATCAATTATGTGTTTGTCTCATTTTTATCATATATTTCATGAATTAATAACAATAAACTGAAAATTCACAAAAACGTTAAAAAATGGCAAAATATTGCCTAATTCGATGATATTTTGTTTATATCACATAAAGGAAAAGTGGATGATAAACGTCAAAATATTGCTAAATTCGATGATGTTTAGTAAGAAACAAAATGCAAGAAAACTTGCCTAAAATGCAATATTATTCGAAAATCTGAGATATGAAGGCCAAATCATATATCGTGATACTACATGAAATAGTATCGAAATATTGGTAAAAATGAATATACTTACGAAATATCAAACTACATAAAAAACGTGAAAAAAGTCACTATTACGCCAAATTTGTGGATTTTAACTTCGAATCATAAAGCGAGGTTTCGTATTATTTAGATCCAAGAAAAGACATATGACAATGTTGTTTCCAATACAAATGATAAAAATCAATGTGTTTTCATTAGAATTGACTAAAATGTTCCTGATTTTCCGTATATATTACCGATGGAAGATGTACACGTAAAACCGCTCTATTCCGGCTGAAACGTCGATATATGCAATAAAAACCGAACTTCTCCCCTTTTCCATATCTTACTCAGTATTTCAACGAGAAACAAATAGATGATTGAAAATGAAGTATTTAAGGTTATTATCTAATCAATTATGTGTTTGTCTCATTTTTATCATATATTTCATGAATTAATAACAATAAACTGAAAATTCACAAAAACGTTGAAAAACAGCAAAATATTGCCTAATTCGATGATATTTTTTTTATATCACATAAAGGAAAAGGGGGATGATAAACGTCAAAATTTTGCTAAATTCGATGATTTTTAGTACGAAACAAAATGCAAGAAAACTTGCTTAAAATGCAATATTATGCGAAATTCTGAGATTTAAAGGCCAAATCAAATATCGTGATACTACATGAAATAGTATCAAAATATTGGTAAAAATGAATATATTTATGTAATATCAAACTACATCAAAAACGTGAAAAAAGACACTATTATACCATATTTGAGGAAATTAACTTCGAATCATAAAGCGAGGTTTCGTATTATTTAGATCCAAGAATAGACATATGACAATGTTGTTTCTAATACAAATGATAAAAATCAATGTTTTCATTAGAATGAACTAAAATGTTCCTGATTTTCCGTTTATATTACCGATGGAAGATGTTCACGTAAAACCGCTCTATTCCGGCTGAAACGTCGATATATGCAATAAAAACCGAACTTCTCCCATTTTCCATATCCTACTCAGTATTTCAACGAGAAACAAACAGATGATTGAAAAAGAAGTATTTCAGGTTATTATCTAATCAATTATGTGTTTGTCTCATTTTTATCGTATATATCATGAATTAATAACAATAAACTGGAAATTCACAAAAACGTTGAAAAACAGCAAAATATTGCCTAATTCGATGATGTTTTGTTTATATCACATTAAGGAAAAGGGGGATGATAAACGTCAAAATATTACTAAATTCTATGATTTTTAGTACGAAACAAAATGCAAGAAAACTTGCCTAAAATGCAATATTATTCGAAAATCTGAGATATGAAGGCCAAATCATATATCGTGATACTACATGAAATAGTATCGAAATATTGGTAAAAATGAATATACTTACGAAATATCAAACTACATAAAAAACGTGAAAAAGTCACTATTACGCCAAATTTGTGGATTTTAACTTCGAATCATAAAGCGAGGTTTCGTATTATTTAGATCCAAAAAAAGACATATGACAATGTTGTTTCCAATAAAAATGATAAAAATCAATGTGTTTTCATTAGAATTGACTAAAATGTTCCTGATTTTCCGTTTATATTACCGATGGAAGATGTACACGTAAAACCGCTCTATTCCGGCTGAAACGTCGATATATGCAATAAAAACCGAACTTCTCCCCTTTTCCATATATGACTCGGTATTTCAACGAGAAACAAATAGATGATTGAAAATGAAGTACTTAAGGTTATTATCTAATCAATTATGTGTTTGTCTCATTTTTATCGTATATTCAATGAATTAATAACAATATACTGTTAATTCACAAAAACATTGAAAAACAGCAAAATATTGCCTAATTCGATGATATTTTGTTTATATCCCGTAAAGTAAAAAGGGGATGATAAACGTCAAAATATTAATAAATTCGATGATTTTTAGTACGAAACAAAATGCAAGAAAACTTGCTTAAAATGCAATATTATGCGATATTCTGAGAATTGATGGCCAAATCACATATCGTGATACTACATGAAATAGTATCGAAATATTGGTAAAAATGAATATGTTTATGTAATATCAAACTACATGAAAAACGTGAAAAAAGTTACTATTATACCAAATTTGAGGATTTTAACTTCGAATCATAAAGCGAGGTTTCGTATTATTTAGATCCAAGAAAAGACATATGACAATGTTGTTTCCAATACAAATGATAAAAATCAATGTGTTTTCTTAGAATTGACTAAAATGTTCCTGATTTTCCGTTTATATTACCGATGGAAGATGTACACGTAAAACCGCTCTATTCCGGCTGAAACGTCGATATATGCAATAAAATCGAACTTCTCCCCTTTTCCATATCTTACTCAGTATTTCAACGAGAAACAAATAGATGATTGAAAACGAAGTATTTAAGGCTATTATCTAATCAATTATGTGTTTGTCTCATTTTTATCGTATATTTCATGAATTAATAACAATAAACTGAAAAATCACAAAAACGTTAAAAAATGGGAAAATATTGCCTAATTCGATGATATTTTGGCCATCCCCTTTTCCTTTATGTATCACATAAAGGAAAAGGGGATGATAAACGTCAATATATTGCTAAATTCGATGATGTTTAGTAAGAAACAAAATGCAAGAAAACTTGCCTAAAATGCAATATTATTCGAAAATCTGAGATTTTAAGGCCAAATAATATCTCGTGACACTACATGAAATAGTATCGAAATATTGGTAAAAATGAATATACTTACGTAATATCAAACTACATAAAAAACGTGAAAAAAGTCACTATTACGCCAAATTTGTTGATTTTAACTTCGAATCATGAAGCGAGGTTTCGTATTATTTAGATCCAAGAAAAGACATATGACAATGTTGTTTCCAATACAAATGATAAAAATCAATTAGTTTTCATTAGAATTGACTAAAATGTTCCTGATTTTCCGTTTATATTACCGATGGAAGATGTACACGTAAAACCGCTCTATTCCGGCTGAAACGTCGATATATGCAATAAAAAACCGAACTTCTCCCCTTTTCCATATCTTACTCAGTATTTCAACGAGAAACAAATAGATGATTGAAAATGAAGTACTTAAGGTTATTATCTAATCAATTATGTGTTTGTCTCATTTTTATCGTATATTTCATGAATAATAACAATAAACTAGAAATTCACAAAAACGTTGGAAAAACGCAAAATATTGCTTAATTCGATGATATTTTGTTTATATTACATTAAAGAAAAGGGGGATGATAAACGTCAAAATATTACTAAATTCGATGATTTTTAGTACGAAACAAAATGCAAGAAAACTTGCTTAAATTGCAATATTATGCGAAATTCTGAGATTTGAAGGCTAAATCACATATCGTGATACTACATGAAATAGTATCGAAATATTGGTAAAAATGAATTTATTTATGTAATATCAAACTACATTAAAAACGTGAAAAAAAAAATAAATGTTCCTGATTATCCGTTTATATTACCGATGGAAGATGTACACGTAAAACCGCACAATTACGGCTGAAACGTCGATATATGCAATAAAAACCGAACTTCTCCCCTTTTCCATATCTTACTCAGTATTTCAACGAGAAACAAATAGATGATTGAAAATGAAGTATTTAAGGTTATTATCTAATCAATTATGTGTTTTTCTCATTTTTATCGTATATATAATGAATTAGTAACAATAAACTGGAAATTCACAAAAACGTTAAAAAACAGCAAAATATTGCCTAATTCGATGATATTTTGTTTATATCACATAAAGGAAAAGGGGGATGATAAACGTCAAAATATTGCTAAATTCGATGATTTTTAGTACGAAACAAAATGCAAGAAAACTTGCTTAAAATGCAATATTATGCGAAATTCTGAGATTTAAAGGCCAAATCAAATATCGTTATACTACATGAAATAGTATCAAAATATTGGTAAAAATGAATATATTTATGTAATATCAAACTACATCAAAAACGTGAAAAAGACACTATTATACCATGTTTGAGGAAATTAACTTCGAATCAAAAAGCGAGGTTTCGTATTATTTAGATCCAAGAATAGACATATGACAATGTTGTTTCCAATACAAATGATAAAAATCAATGTGTTTTCATTAGAATGAACTAAAATGTTCCTGATTTTCCGTTTATATTACCGATGGAAGATATTCACGTAAAACCGCTCTATTCCGGCTGAAACGTCGATATATGCAATAAAAACCGAACTTCTCCCATTTTCCATATCCTACTCAGTATTTCAACGAGAAACAAACAGATGATTGAAAAAGAAGTATTTAAGGTTATTATCTAATCAATTATGTTTTTGTCTCATTTTTATCGTATATATCATGAATTATTAACAATAAACTGGAAATTCACAAAAACGTTGAAAAACAGCAAAATATTGCCTAATTCGATGATATTTTGTTTATATCACATTAAGAAAAAGGGGGATGATAAACGTCAAAATATTACTAAATTCGATGATTTTTAGTACGAAACAAAATGCAAGAAAACTTGCTTAAAATGCAATATTAGGCGAGAATCAGAGATATGAAGGCCAAATCACATATCGTGATACTACATTAAATAGTATCGAAATATTGGTAAAAATGAATATACTTACGTAATATCAAACTACATAAAAAACGTGAAAAATTCACTATTACGCCAAATTTGTGGATTTTAACTTCGAATCAAATATCATCGAATTAGGCAATATTTTGCTGTTTTTCAATGTTTTTGTGAATTTCCAGTTTATTGTTATTAATTCATTGAATATACGGGAAAAATGAGACAAACACATAATTGATTAGATAATAACCTTTGATACTTCATTTTCAATCATCTATTTGTTACTCGTTGAAATACTGAGTAAGATATTGAAAAGGGGAGAAGTTCGGTTTTTATTGCATATATCGACGTTTCAGCCTGAATAGAGCGGTTTTACGTGTACATCTTCCATCGGTAATATAAACGGAAAATCAGGAACATTTTAGTTAATTCTAATGAAAACACATTGATTTTTATCATTTGTATTGGAAACAACATTGTCATGTCTTTTCTTGGATCTAAATAGTATGAAACCTTGCTTTATGATACGAAGATAAATTCCTCAAATTTGGTATAATAGTGTCTTTTTTCACGTTTTTAATGTAGTTTGATATTACATAAATATATTCATTTTTACCATTATTTCGATACTATTTCATGTAGTATCACGATATGTGACTTGGCTTTCAAATCTCAGAATTTCGCCTAATATTGCATTTTAAGCAAGTTTTCTTGCATATTGTTTCGTACTAAAAATCATCGAATTTATTAATATTTTGACGTTTATCATCCCCTTTTTACTTTATGTGATATAAACAAAATATCATCGAATTAGGCAATATTTTGCTGTTTTTCAATGTTTTTGTGAATTTCCAGTTTATTGTTATTAATTCATTGAATATACGGGAAAAATGAGACAAACACATAATTGATTAGATAATAACCTTAAATACTTCATTTTCAATCATCTATTGGTTTCTCGTTGAAATACTGAGTAAGATATGGAAAAGGGGAGAAGTTCGGTTTTTATTGCATATATCGACGTTTCAGCCGGAATAGAGCGGTTTTACGTGTACATCTTCCACCGGTAATATAAACGGAAAATCAGGAACATTATAGTCAATTC
The DNA here is from genome assembly GCF_040958095.1 of Procambarus clarkii. Lineage (NCBI taxonomy): Eukaryota > Metazoa > Arthropoda > Malacostraca > Decapoda > Cambaridae > Procambarus > Procambarus clarkii. The sequence continues at coordinate 181,970 of NW_027189135.1, forward strand.
TAATGAAAACACATTGATTTTTATCATTTGTATTGGAAACAACATTGTCATATGTCTTTTCTTGGATCTAAATAATACGAAACCTCGCTTTATGATTCGAAGTTAAAATCCACAAATTTGGCGTAATAGTGACTTTTTTCACGTTTTTTATGTAGTTTGATATTACGTAAGTATATTCATTTTTACCAATATTTTGATACTATTTCATGTAGTATCACGATATTTGATTTGACCTTCAAATCTCAGAATTTCGCATAATATTGCATTTTAAGCAAGTTTTCTTGCATTTTGTTTCGTACTAAAAATCATCGAATTTATTAATATTTTGACGTTTATCAGCCCCTTTTTACTTTATGTGATATAAACAAAATATCATCGAATTAGGCAATATTTTGCTGTTTTTCAATGTTTTTGTGAATTTACAGTTTATTGTTATTAATTCATTGAATATACGGGAAAAATGAGACAAACACATAATTGATTAGATAATAACCTTAAATACTTCATTTTCAATCATCTATTTGTTACTCGTTGAAATACTGAGTAAGATATTGAAAAGGGGAGAAGTTCGGTTTTTTGTGCATATATCGACGTTTCAGCCGGAATAGAGCGGTTTTACGTGAACATCTTCCATCGGTAATATAAACGGAAAATCAGGAACATTTTAGTTCATTCTAATGAAAACATTGATTTTTATCATTTGTATTAGAAACAACATTGTCATATGTCTATTCTTGGATCTAAATAATACGAAACCTCGCTCTATGATTCGAAGTTAATTTCCTCAAATATGGTATAATAGTGTCTTTTTTCACGTTTTTGATGTAGTTTGATATTACATAAATATATTCATTTTTACCAATATTTTGATACTGTTTTATGTAGTATCACGATATTTGATTTGACCTTTAAATCTCAGAATTTCGCATAATATTGCATTTTAAGCAAGTTTTCTTGCATTTTGTTTCGTACTAAAAATCATCGAATTTAGCAAAATTTTGACGTTTATCATCCCCTTTTTCCTTTATGTGATATAAACAAAATATCATCGAATTAGGCAATATTTTGCTGTTTTTCAACGTTTTTGTGAACTTCCAGTTTATTGTTACTAATTCATTATATATACGATAAAAATGAGACAAACACATAATTGATTAGATAATAACCTTAAATACTTCATTTTCAATCATCTATTTGTTTCTCGTAGAAATACTGAGTAAGATATGGAAAAGGGGAGAAGTTCGGTTTTTATTGCATATATCGACGTTTCAGCCGGAATTGTGCGGTTTTACGTGTTCATCTTCCATCGGTAATATAAACGGAAAATCAGGAACATTTTAGTTAATTCTAATGAAAACACATTGATTTTTATCATTTGTATTGGAAACAACATTGTCATATGTCTTTTCTTGGATCTAAATAATACAAAAGCTCGCTCTATGATTCGAAGTTAAAATCCTCAAATTTGGAATAATAGTCTTTTTTAACGTTTTTAATGTAGTTTGATATTACATAAATATATTCATTTTTACCAATATTTCGATACTATTTCATGTAGTATCACGATATGTGATTTGGCCTTCAAATCTCAGAATTTCGCATAATATTGCATTTTAAGCAAGTTTTCTTGCATTTTGTTTCGTACTAAAAATCATCGAATTTATTAATATTTTGACGTTTATCATCCCCTTTTTACTTTATGTGATATAAACAAAATATCTTCTAATTAGGCAATATTTTGCTGTGTTTCAATGTTTTTGTGAATTTACAGTTTATTGTTATTAATTCATTGAATATACGGGAAAAATGAGACAAACACATAATTGATTAGATAATAACCTTAAATACTTCATTTTCAATCATCTATTTGTTACTCGTTGAAATACTGAGTAAGATATTGAAAAGGGGAGAAGTTCGTTTTTTTGTGCATATATCGACGTTTCAGCCGGAATAGAGCGGTTTTACGTGAACATCTTCCATCGGTAATATAAACGGAAAATCAGGAACATTTTAGTTCATTCTAATGAAAACATTGATTTTTATCATTTGTATTAGAAACAACATTGTCATATGTCTATTCTTGGATCTAAATAATACGAAACCTCGCTCTATGATTCGAAGTTAATTTCCTCAAATATGGTATAATAGTGTCTTTTTTCACGTTTTTGATGTAGTTTGATATTACATAAATATATTCATTTTTACCAATATTTTGATACTGTTTTATGTAGTATCACGATATTTGATTTGACCTTTAAATCTCAGAATTTCGAATAATATTGCATTTTAAGCAAGTTTTCTTGCATTTTGTTTCGTACTAAAAATCATCGAATTTAGCAAAATTTTGACGTTTATCATCCCCTTTTTCCTTTATGTGATATAAACAAAATATCATCGAATTAGGCAATATTTTGCTGTTTCTCAACGTTTTTGTGAACTTCCAGTTTATTGTTACTAATTCATTATATATACGATAAAAATGAGACAAACACATAATTGATTAGATAATAACCTTAAATACTTCATTTTCAATCATCTATTTGTTTCTCGTAGAAATACTGAGTAAGATATGGAAAAGGGGAGAAGTTCGGTTTTTATTGCATATATCGACGTTTCAGCCGGAATTGTGCGGTTTTACGTGTTCATCTTCCATCGGTAATATAAACGGAAAATCAGGAACATTTTAGTTAATTCTAATGAAAACACATTGATTTTTATCATTTGTATTGGAAACAACATTGTCATATGTCTTTTCTTGGATCTAAATAATACAAAAGCTCGCTCTATGATTCGAAGTTAAAATCCTCAAATTTGGAATAATAGTCTTTTTTAACGTTTTTAATGTAGTTTGATATTACATAAATATATTCATTTTTACCAATATTTCGATACTATTTCATGTAGTATCACGATATGTGATTTGGCCTTCAAATCTCAGAATTTCGCATAATATTGCATTTTAAGCAAGTTTTCTTGCATTTTGTTTCGTACTAAAAATCATCGAATTTATTAATATTTTGACGTTTATCATCCCCTTTTTACTTTATGTGATATAAACAAAATATCTTCTAATTAGGCAATATTTTGCTGTGTTTCAATGTTTTTGTGAATTTCCAGTTTATTGTTATTAATTCATTATATGTACGATAAAAATGAAACAAACACATAATTGATTAGATAATAACCTTAAATACTTCATTTTCAATCATCTATTGGTTTCTCGTTGAAATACTGAGTAAGATATTAAAAAGGGGAGATGTTCGGTTTTTATTGCATATATCGACGTTTCAGCCGGAATAGAGCGGTTTTACGTGTACATCTTCCATCTGTAATATAAACGGAAATTCAGGAACATTTTAGTTAATTTTAATGAAAACACATTGATTTTTATCATTTGTATTGGAAACAACATTGTCATATGTCTTTTCTTGGATCTAAAAATTCCAAACCTCGCTTTATGACTCGTAGTTAAAATCCACAAATTTGGCATAATAGTGACTTTTTTCACGTTTTTCATGTAGTTTGATATTACATAAATATGTTAATTTTTAACAATATTTCGATACTATTTTATGTAGTATCACGATATGTGATTTGGCCTTCAAATCTCAGAATTTCGCATAATATTGCATTTTTAAGCAAGTTTTCTTGCATTTTGTTTCGTACTAAAAATCATCGAATTTAGTAATATTTTGACGTTTATCATCCCCCTTTTCTTTAATGTGATATAAACAAAATATCATCGAATTAGGCAATATTTGGCGTTTTTTCAACGTTTTTGTGAATTTCTAGTTTATTGTTATTATTCATGAAATATACGATAAAAATGAGACAAACACATAATTGATTAGATAATAACCATACGTACTTCATTTTCAATCATCTATTTGTTTCTCGTTGAAATACTGAGTAAGATATGGAAAAGGGGAGAAGTTCGGTTTCTATTGCATATATCGACGTTTCAGCCGGAATAGAGCGGTTTTACGTGTTCATCTTCCATCGGTAATATAAACGGAAAATCAGGAACATTTTAGTCAATTCTAATGAAAACACATTGATTTTTATCATTTGTATTGGAAACAATATTGTCATATGTCTTTTCTTGGATCTAAATAATACGAAACCTCGCTTTATGATTCGAAGTTAAAATCCACAAATTTGGCGTAATAGTGAATTTTTCACGTTTTTTATGTAGTTTGATATTACGTAAGTATATTCATTTTTACCAATATTTCGATACTATTTAATGTAGTATCACGATATGTGATTTGGCCTTCATATCTCTGATTCTCGCCTAATATTGCATTTTAAGCAAGTTTTCTTGCATTTTGTTTCGTACTAAAAATCATCGAATTTAGTAATATTTTGACGTTTATCATCCCCCTTTTTCTTAATGTGATATAAACAAAATATCATCGAATTAGGCAATATTTTGCTGTTTTTCAACGTTTTTGTGAATTTCCAGTTTATTGTTATTAATTCATGATATATACGATAAAAATGAGACAAAAACATAATTGATTAGATAATAACCTTAAATACTTCTTTTTCAATCATCTGTTTGTTTCTCGTTGAAATACTGAGTAGGATATGGAAAATGGGAGAAGTTCGGTTTTTATTGCATATATCGACGTTTCAGCCGGAATAGAGCGGTTTTACGTGAATATCTTCCATCGGTAATATAAACGGAAAATCAGGAACATTTTAGTTCATTCTAATGAAAACACATTGATTTTTATCATTTGTATTGGAAACAACATTGTCATATGTCTATTCTTGGATCTAAATAATACGAAACCTCGCTTTTTGATTCGAAGTTAATTTCCTCAAACATGGTATAATAGTGTCTTTTTCACGTTTTTGATGTAGTTTGATATTACATAAATATATTCATTTTTACCAATATTTTGATACTATTTCATGTAGTATAACGATATTTGATTTGGCCTTTAAATCTCAGAATTTCGCATAATATTGCATTTTAAGCAAGTTTTCTTGCATTTTGTTTCGTACTAAAAATCATCGAATTTAGCAATATTTTGACGTTTATCATCCCCCTTTTCCTTTATGTGATATAAACAAAATATCATCGAATTAGGCAATATTTTGCTGTTTTTTAACGTTTTTGTGAATTTCCAGTTTATTGTTACTAATTCATTATATATACGATAAAAATGAGAAAAACACATAATTGATTAGATAATAACCTTAAATACTTCATTTTCAATCATCTATTTGTTTCTCGTTGAAATACTGAGTAAGATATGGAAAAGGGGAGAAGTTCGGTTTTTATTGCATATATCGACGTTTCAGCCGTAATTGTGCGGTTTTACGTGTACATCTTCCATCGGTAATATAAACGGATAATCAGGAACATTTATTTTTTTTTCACGTTTTTAATGTAGTTTGATATTACATAAATAAATTCATTTTTACCAGTATTTCGATACTATTTCATGTAGTATCACGATATGTGATTTAGCCTTCAAATCTCAGAATTTCGCATAATATTGCAATTTAAGCAAGTTTTCTTGCATTTTGTTTCGTACTAAAAATCATCGAATTTAGTAATATTTTGACGTTTATCATCCCCCTTTTCTTTAATGTGATATAAACAAAATATCATCGAATTAAGCAATATTTTGCGTTTTTTCAACGTTTTTGTGAATTTCTAGTTTATTGTTATTATTCATGAAATATACGATAAAAATGAGACAAACACATAATTGATTAGATAATAACCTTAAGTACTTCATTTTCAATCATCTATTTGTTTCTCGTTGAAATACTGAGTAAGATATGGAAAAGGGGAGAAGTTCGGTTTTTTATTGCATATATCGACGTTTCAGCCGGAATAGAGCGGTTTTACGTGTACATCTTCCATCGGTAATATAAACGGAAAATCAGGAACATTTTAGTCAATTCTAATGAAAACTAATTGATTTTTATCATTTGTATTGGAAACAACATTGTCATATGTCTTTTCTTGGATCTAAATAATACGAAACCTCGCTTCATGATTCGAAGTTAAAATCCTCAAATTTGGTATAATAGTAACTTTTTTCACGTTTTTCATGTAGTTTGATATTACATAAACATATTCATTTTTACCAATATTTCGATACTATTTCATGTAGTATCACGATATGTGATTTGGCCATCAATTCTCAGAATATCGCATAATATTGCATTTTAAGCAAGTTTTCTTGCATTTTGTTTCGTACTAAAAATCATCGAATTTATTAATATTTTGACGTTTATCATCCCCTTTTTACTTTACGGGATATAAACAAAATATCATCGAATTAGGCAATATTTTGCTGTTTTTCAATGTTTTTGTGAATTAACAGTATATTGTTATTAATTCATTGAATATACGATAAAAATGAGACAAACACATAATTGATTAGATAATAACCTTAAGTACTTCATTTTCAATCATCTATTTGTTTCTCGTTGAAATACCGAGTCAGATATGGAAAAGGGGAGAAGTTCGGTTTTTATTGCATATATCGACGTTTCAGCCGGAATAGAGCGGTTTTACGTGTACATCTTCCATCGGTAATATAAACGGAAAATCAGGAGCATTTTAGTTAATTCTAATGAAAACACATTGATTTTTATCATTTGTATTTGAAACAACATTGTCATATGTCTTTTCTTGGATCTAAATAATATGAAACCTTGCTTTATGATACGAAGTTAAATTCCTCAAATTTGGTATAATAGTGTCTTTTTTCACGTTTTTAATGTAGTTTGATATTACATAAATATATTCATTTTTACCATTATTTTGATACTATTTCATGTAGTATCACGATATGTAACTTGGCTTTCAAATCTCAGAATTTCGCCTAATATTGCATTTTAAGCAAGTTTTCTTGCATATTGTTTCGTACTAAAAATCACCGAATTTAGTAATATTTTTACGTTTATCATCCCCCTTTTACTTAATGTGATATAAACAAAATATCATCGAATTAGGCAATATTTTGCCGTTTTCAACGTTTTTGTGAATTTTCAGTTTATTGGTATAAATTCATTATATATACGATAAAAATGATGCAAACACGTAATTGATTAGAAATTAACCTTAAATACCTCATTTTCAATCAACTATTTGTTTCTCGTTAAAATAATGAGTAAGATATTGAAAAGGGGAGACGTACGGTTTTTATTGCATATATCGCCGTTTCAGCTGGAATTGAACGGTTTTACATGTATATCTTCCGTCGGTATTATTATTGGAAAATCAGAACATTTTAGGAAATTCTAATGAAAACACATTGATTTTTATCATTTGTATTGGAAACAACATTGTCATATGTCTTTTCTTGAATCTAAAAATTCCAAACCTCGCTTTATGATTCGAAGTTAAAATCCACAAATTTGGCATAATAGTGACTTTTTACACGTTTTTCATGTAGTTTGATATTACGTAAATATATTCATTTTTTACCAATATTTCGATACTATTTCATGTAGTATCACGATATGTGATTTGGCCTTCAAATCTCAGTATTTCACATAATATTGCATTTTAAGCAAGTTTTCTTGCATTTTGTTTCGTACTAAAAATCATCGAATTTAGTAATATTTTGACGTTTATCATCCCCCTTTTCTTTAATGTGATATAAACAAAATATCATCGAATTAGGCAATATTTTGCTGTTTTTCAACGTTTTTGTGAATTTTCAGTTTATTGTTATAAATTCATTATATATACGATAAAAATGATGCAAACACGTAATTGATTAGAAATTAACCTTAAATACCTCATTTTCAATCAACTATTTGTTTCTCGTTAAAATACTGAGTAAGATATTGAAAAGGGGAGACGAAGGGTTTTTATTGCATATATCGCCGTTTCAGCTGGAATTGAACGGTTTTACGTGTATATCTTCCATCGGTATTATAATTGGAAAATCAGGAACATTTTAGGAAATTCTAATGAAAACACATTGATTTTTATCATTTGTATTGGAAACAACATTGTCATATGTCTTTTCTTGAATCTAAAAATTCCAAACCTGGCTTTATGATTCGAAGTTAAAATCCACAAATTTGGCATAATAGTGACTTTTTCACGTTTTTCATGTAGTTTGATATTACGTAAATATATTCATTTTTACCAATATTTCGATACTATTTCATGTAGTATCACGATATGTGATTTGGCCTTCAAATCTCAGAATTTCGCATAATATTGCATTTTAGGCAAGTTTTCTTGCATTTAGTTTCGTATTAAAATCATCGAATTTAGTAATATTTTGACGTTTATCATCCCCCTTTTCTTTAATGTGATATAAACAAAATATCGTCGAATTAGGCAATATTTTGCTGTTTTTCAACGTTTTTGTGAATTTCCAGTTTATTGTTACTAATTCATTATATATACGATAAAAATGAGACAAACACATAATTGATTAGATAATAACCTTAAATACTTCATTTTCAATCATCTATTTGTTTCTCGTTGAAATACTGAGTAAGATATGGAAAAGGGGAGAAGTTCGGTTTTTATTGCATATATCGACGTTTCAGCCGGAATAGAGCGGTTTTACGTATACATCTTCCATCGGTAATATAAACGGAAAATCAGGAACATTTTAGTTTTTTTCACGTTTTTAATGTAGTTTGATATTACATAAATATATTCATTTTTACCAATATTTCGATACTATTTCATGTAGTATCACGATATGTGATTTGGCCTTCAAATCTCAGAATTTCGCATAATATTGCATTTTAAGCAAGTTTTCTTGCATTTTGTTTCGTACTAAAAATCATCGAATTTATTAATATTTTGACGTTGATCAGCCCCTTTTTACTTTATGTGATATAAACAAAATATCATCGAATTAGGCAATATTTTGCTGTTTTTCAATGTTTTTGTGAATTTCCAGTTTATTGTTATTAATTCATTGAATATACGGGAAAAATGAGACAAACACATAATTGATTAGATAATAACCTTAAATACTTCATTTTCAATCATCTATTTGTTACTCGTTGAAATACTGAGTAAGATATTGAAAAGGGAAGAAGTTCGGTTTTTATTGCATATATCGACGTTTCAGACGGAATAGAGCGGTTTTACGTGTACATCTTCCATCGGTAATATAAACGGAAAATCAGGAACATTTTAGTCAATTCTAATGAAAACACATATATTTTTATCATTTGTATTGGAAACAATATTGTCATATGTCTTTTCTTGGATCTAAATAATACGAAATCTCGCTTTATGATTCGAAGTTAAAATCCACAAATATGGCGTAATAGTGACTTTTTTCACGTTTTTTATGTAGTTTGATATTACGTAAGTATATTCATTTTTACCAATATTTCGATACTATTTCATGTAGTATCACGATATGTGATTTGGCCTTCATATCTCAGATTCTCGCCTAATATTGCATTTTAAGCAAGTTTTCTTGCATATTGTTTCGTACTAAAAATCACCGAATTTAGTAATATTTTTACGTTTATCATCCCCCTTTTACTTAATGTGATATAAACAAAATATCATCAAATTAGGCAATATTTTGCCGTTTTCAACGTTTTTGTGAATTTTCAGTTTATTGGTATAAATTCATTATATATACGATAAAAATGATGCAAACACGTAATTGATTAGAAATTAACCTTAAATACCTCATTTTCAATCAACTATTTGTTTCTCGGTAAAATAATGAGTAAGATATTGAAAAGGGGAGACGTACGGTTTTTATTGCATATATCGCCGTTTCAGCTGGAATTGAACGGTTTTACATGTATATCTTCCGTCGGTATTATAATTGGAAAATCAGGAACATTTTAGGAAATTCTAATGAAAACACATTGATTTTTATCATTTGTATTGGAAACAACATTTTCATATGTCTTTTCTTGAATCTAAAAATTCCAAACCTCGCTTTATGATTCGAAGTTAAAATCCACAAATTTGGCATAATAGTGACTTTTTACACGTTTTTCATGTAGTTTGATATTACGTAAATATATTCATTTTTTACCAATATTTCGATACTATTTCATGTAGTATCACGATATGTGATTTGGCCTTCAAATCTCAGTATTTCACATAATATTGCATTTTAAGCAAGTTTTCTTGCATTTTGTCCGTACTAAAAATCATCGAATTTAGTAATATTTTGACGTTTATCATCCCCCTTCTCTTTAATGTGATATAAACAAAATATCATCGAATTAGGCAATATTTTGCTGTTTTTCAACGTTTTTGTGAATTTTCAGTTTATTGTTATAAATTCATTATATATACGATAAAAATGATGCAAACACGTAATTGATTAGAAATTAACCTTAAATACCTTATTTTCAATCAACTATTTGTTTCTCGTTAAAATACTGAGTAAGATATTGAAAAGGGGAGACGTAGGGTTTTTATTGCATATATCGCCGTTTCAGCTGGAATTGAACGGTTTTACGTGTATATCTTCCATCGGTATTATAATTGGAAAATCAGGAACATTTTAGGAAATTCTAATGAAAACACATTGATTTTTATCATTTGTATTGGAAACAACATTGTCATATGTCTTTTCTTGAATCTAAAAATTCCAAACCTCGCTTTATGATTCGAAGTTAAAATCCACAAATTTGGCATAATAGTGACTTTTTCACGTTTTTCATGTAGTTTGATATTACGTACATATATTCATTTTTACCAATATTTCGATATTATTTCATGTAGTATCACGATATGTGATTTGGCCTTCAAATCTCATAATTTCGCATAATATTGCATTTTAGGCAAGTTTTCTTGCATTTAGTTTCGTATTAAAATCATCGAATTTAGTAATATTTTGACGTTTATCATCCCCCTTTTCTTTAATGTGATATAAACAAAATATCATCGAATTAGGCAATATTTTGCTGTTTTTCAACGTTTTTGTGAATTTCCAGTTTATTGTTACTAATTCATTATATATACGATAAAAATGAGACAAACACATAATTGATTAGATAATAACCTTAAATACTTCTTTTTCAATCGTCTATTTGTTTCTCGTTGAAATACTGAGTATGATATGGAATAGGGGAGAAGTTCGGTTTTTATTGCATATATCGACGTTTCAGCCGGAATAGAGCGGTTTTACGTGTACATCTTCCATCGGTAATATAAACGGAAAATCAGGAACATTTTAGTCAATTCTAATGAAAACACATTGATTTTTATCATTTTTATTGGAAACAACATTGTCATATGTCTTTTCTTGGATCTAAATAATACGAAACCTCGCTTTATGATTCGAAGTTAAAATCCACAAATTTGGCGTAATAGTGACTTTTTTCACGTTTTTTATGTAGTTTGATATTTCGTAAGTATATTCATTTTTACCAATATTTCGATACTATTTCATGTAGTATCACGATATATGATTTGGCCTTCATATCTCAGATTTTCGAATAATATTGCATTTTAGGCAAGTTTTCTTGCATTTTGTTTCGTACTAAAAATCATAGAATTTAGTAATATTTTGACGTTTATCATCCCTCTTTTCCTTAATGTGATATAAACAAAACATCATCGAATTAGGCAATATTTTGCTGTTTTTCAACGTTTTTGTGAATTTCCAGTTTATTGTTATTAATTCATGATATATACGATAAAAATGAGACAAACACATAATTGATTAGATAATAACCTGAAATACTTCTTTTTCAATCATCTGTTTGTTTCTCGTTGAAATACTGAGTAGGATATGGAAAATGGGAGAAGTTCGGTTTTTATTGCATATATCGACGTTTCAGCCGGAATAGAGCGGTTTTACGTGAACATCTTCCATCGGTAATATAAACGGAAAATCAGGAACATTTTAGTTCATTCTAATGAAAACATTGATTTTTATCATTTGTATTAGAAACAACATTGTCATATAGTCTATTCTTGGATCTAAATAATACGAAACCTCGCTTTATGATTCGAAGTTAATTTCCTCAAATATGGTATAATAGTGTCTTTTTTCACGTTTTTGTTGTAGTTTGATATTACATAAATATATTCATTTTTACCAATATTTTGATACTATTTCATGTAGTATCACGATATTTGATTTGGCCTTTAAATCTCAGAATTTCGCATAATATTGCATTTTAAGCAAGTTTTCTTGCATTTTGTTTCGTACTAAAAATCATCGAATTTAGCAAAATTTTGACGTTTATCATCCCCCTTTTCCTTTATGTGATATAAACAAAATATCATCGAATTAGGCAATATTTTGCTGTTTTTCAACGTTTTTGTGAATTTTCAGTTTATTGTTATTAATTCATGAAATATATGATAAAAATGAGACAAACACATAATTGATTAGATAATAACCTTAAATACTTCATTTTCAATCATCTATTTGTTTCTCGTTGAAATACTGAGTAAGATATGGAAAAGGGGAGAAGTTCGGTTTTTATTGCATATATCGACGTTTCAGCCGGAATAGAGCGGTTTTACGTGTACATCTTCCATCGGTAATATATACGGAAAATCAGGAACATTTTAGTCAATTCTAATGAAAACACATTGATTTTTATAATTTGTATTGGAAACAACATTGTCATATGTCTTTTCTTAGATCTAAATAATACGAAACCTCGCTTTATGATTCGAAGTTAAAATCCACAAATTTGGCGTAATAGTGACTTTTTTCACGTTTTTTATGTAGTTTGATATTACGTAAGTATATTCATTTTTACCAATATTTCGATACTATTTCATGTAGTATCACGATATGTGATTTGGCCTTCAATTCTCAGAATTTCGCATAATATTGCATTTTAAGCAAGTTTTCTTGCATTTTGTTTCGTACTAAAAATCATCGAATTTATTAATATTTTGACGTTTATCATCCCCTTTTTACTTTATGTGATATAAACAAAATATCATCGAATTAGGCAATATTTTGCTGTTTTTCAATGTTTTTGTGAATTTCCAGTTTATTGTTATTAATTCATTGAATATACGGGAAAAATGAGACAAACACATAATTGATTAGATAATAACCTTAAATACTTCATTTTCAATCATCTATTTGTTACTCGTTGAAATACTGAGTAAGATATTGAAAAGGGGAGAAGTTCGGTTTTAATTGCATATATCGACGTTTCAGCCGGAATAGAGCGGTTTTACGTGTACATCTTCCATCGGTAATATAAACGGAAAATCAGGAACATTTTAGTTCATTCTAATGAAAACACATTGATTTTTATCATTTGTATTGGAAACAATATTGTCATATGTCTTTTCTTGGATCTAAATTATACGAAACCTCGCTTTATGATTCGAAGTTAAAATCCACAAATTTGGCGTAATAGTGACTTTTTTCACGTTTTTTATGTAGTTTGATATTACGTAAGTATATTCATTTTTACCAATATTTCGATACTATTTCATGTAGTATCACGATATTTGATTTGGCCTTTAAATCTCAGAATTTCGCATAATATTGTATTTTAAGCAAGTTTTCTTGCATTTTGTTTCGTACTAAAAATCATCGAATTTAGCAATATTTTGACGTTTATCATCCCCCTTTTCCTTTATGTGATATAAACAAAATATCATCGAATTAGGCAATATTTTGCTGTTTTTCACGTTTTTGTGAATTTCCAGTTTATTGTTACTAATTCATTATATATACGATAAAAATGAGACAAACACATAATTGATTAAATAATAACCTTAAATACTTCATTTTCAATCATCTATTTGTTTCTCGTTGAAATACTGAGTAAGATATGGAAAAGGGGAGAATTTCGGTTTTTATTGCATATATCGACGATTCAGCCGGAATTGTGCGGTTTTACGTGTACATCTTCCATCGGTAATATAAACGGAAAATCAGGAACATTTTAGTTTTTTTTCACGTTTTTAATGTAGTTTGATATTACATAAATATATTCATTTTACCAATATTTCGATACTATTTCATGTAGTATCACGATATGTGATTTGGCCTTCATATCTCAGATTCTCGCCTAAAATTGCATTTTAAGCAAGTTTTCTTGCATTTTGTGTTGTACTAAAAATCATCGAATTTAGCAAAATTTTAACGTTTATCATCCCCCGTTTCCTTTATGTGATATAAACAAAATATCATCGAATTAGGCAATATTTTGCTGTTTTTCAACGTTTTTGTGAATTTCAAGTTTATTGTTACTAATTCAATATATATACGATAAAAATGAGACAAACACATAATTGATTAGATAATAACCTTAAATACTTCATTTTCAATCATCTATTTGTTTCTCGTTGAAATACTGAGTAAGATATGGAAAAGGGGAGAAGTTCGGTTTTTATTGCATATATCGACGTTTCAGCCGGAATTGTGCGGTTTTACGTGTACATCTTCTATCGGTAATATAAACGGAAAATCAGGAACATTTTAGTTAATTCTAAGGAAAACACATTGATTTTTATCATTTGTATTGGAAACAACATTGTCATGTGTCTTTTCTTGGATCTAAATAATACGAAACCTCGCTTTATGATTCGAAGTTAAAATCCTCAAATTTGGTATAATAGTAACTTTTTTCACGTTTTTCATGTAGTTTGATATTACATAAATATATTAATTTTTACCAATATTTCGATACTATTTCATGTAGTATCACGATATGTGATTTGGCCTTCAATTCTCAGAATTTCGCATAATATTGCTTTTTAAGCAAGTTTTCTTGCATTTTGTTTCGTACTAAAAATCATCGAATTTATTAATATTTTGACGTTTATCATCCCCTTTTTACTTTATGTGATATAAACAAAATATCATCGAATTAGGCAATATTTTGCTGTTTTTCAACGTTTTTGTGAATTTCAAGTTTATTGTTACTAATTCAATATATATACGATAAAAATGAGACAAACACATAATTGATTAGATAATAACCTTAAATACTTCATTTTCAATCATCTATTTGTTTCTCGTTGAAATACTGAGTAAGATATGGAAAAGGGGAGAAGTTCGGTTTTTATTGCATATATCGACGTTTCAGCCGGAATTGTGCGGTTTTACGTGTACATCTTCTATCGGTAATATAAACGGAAAATCAGGAACATTTTAGTTAATTCTAAGGAAAACACATTGATTTTTATCATTTGTATTGGAAACAACATTGTCATGTGTCTTTTCTTGGATCTAAATAATACGAAACCTCGCTTTATGATTCGAAGTTAAAATCCTCAAATTTGGTATAATAGTAACTTTTTTCACGTTTTTCATGTAGTTTGATATTACATAAATATATTAATTTTTACCAATATTTCGATACTATTTCATGTAGTATCACGATATGTGATTTGGCCTTCAATTCTCAGAATTTCGCATAATATTGCTTTTTAAGCAAGTTTTCTTGCATTTTGTTTCGTACTAAAAATCATCGAATTTATTAATATTTTGACGTTTATCATCCCCTTTTTACTTTATGTGATATAAACAAAATATCATCGAATTAGGCAATATTTTGCTGTTTTTCAATGTTTTTGTGAATTTCCAGTTTATTGTTATTAATTCATTGAATATACGATAAAAATGAGACAAACACATAATTGATTAGATAATAACGTTAAATACTTCATTTTCAATCATCTATTTGTTACTCGTTGAAATACTGAGTAAGATATTGAAAAGGGGAGAAGTTCGGTTTTTATTGCATATATCGACGTTTCAGCCGGAATAGAGCGGTTTTACGTGTACATTTTCCATCGGTAATATAAACGGAAAATCAGGAACATTTTAGTCAATTCTAATGAAAACACATTGATTTTTATCATTTGTATTGGAAACAACATTGTCATATGTCTTTTCTTGGATCTAAATTATACGAAACCTCCCTCTATGATTCGAAGTTAAAATCCACAAATTTGGCGTAATAGTGACTTTTTTCACGTTTTTTATGTAGTTTGATATTACGTAAGTATATTCATTTTTACCAATATTTCGATACTATTTCATGTAGTATCACGATATATGATTTGGCCTTCATATCTCAGATTTTCGAATAATATTGCATTTTAGGCAAGTTTTCTTGCATTTTGTTTCTTACTAAACATCATCGAATTTAGCAATATTTTGACGTTTATCATCCACTTTTCCTTTATGTGATATAAACAAAATATCATCGAATTAGGCAATATTTTGCCATTTTTTAACGTTTTTGTGAATTTTCAGTTTATTGTTATTAATTCATGAAATATATGATAAAAATGAGACAAACACATAATTGATTAGATAATAACCTTAAATACTTCATTTTCAATCATCTATTTGTTTCTCGTTGAAATACTGAGTAAGATATGGAAAAGGGGAGAAGTTCGGTTTTTATTGCATATATCGACGTTTCAGCCGGAATAGAGCGGTTTTACGTGTACATCTTCCATCGGTAATATAAACGGAAAATCAGGAACATTTTAGTCAATTCTAATGAAAAGACATTGATTTTTATCATTTGTATTGGAAACAATATTGTCATATGTCTTTTCTTGGATCTAAATAATACGAAACCTCGCTTTATGATTCGAAGTTAAAATCCTCAAATTTGGTATATTAGTAACTTTTTTCACGTTTTTCATGTAGCTTGATATTACATAAATATATTCATTTTTACCAATATTTCGATACTATTTCATGTAGTATCACGATATGTGATTTGGCCTTCAATTCTCAGAATTTCGAATAATATTGCATTTTAAGCAAGTTTTCTTGCATTTTGTTTCGTACTAAAAATCATCGAATTTATTAATATTTTGACGTTTATCATCCCCTTTTTACTTTATGTGATATAAACAAAATATCATCGAATTAGGCAATATTTTGCTGTTTTTCAATGTTTTTGTGAATTTCCAGTTTATTGTTATTAATTCATTGAATATACGGGAAAAATGAGACAAACACATAATTGATTAGATAATAACCTTAAATACTTCATTTTCAATCATCTATTTGTTACTCGTTGAAATACTGAGTAAGATATTGAAAAGGGGAGAAGTTCGGTTTTAATTGCATATATCGACGTTTCAGCCGGAATAGAGCGGTTTTACGTGTACATCTTCCATCGGTAATATAAACGGAAAATCAGGAACATTTTAGTTCATTCTAATGAAAACACATTGATTTTTATCATTTGTATTGGAAACAATATTGTCATATGTCTTTTCTTGGATCTAAATTATACGAAACCTCGCTTTATGATTCGAAGTTAAAATCCACAAATTTGGCGTAATAGTGACTTTTTTCACGTTTTTTATGTAGTTTGATATTACGTAAGTATATTCATTTTTACCAATATTTCGATACTATTTCATGTAGTATCACGATATTTGATTTGGCCTTTAAATCTCAGAATTTCGCATAATATTGTATTTTAAGCAAGTTTTCTTGCATTTTGTTTCGTACTAAAAATCATCGAA
Source organism: Procambarus clarkii (assembly GCF_040958095.1). NCBI lineage: Eukaryota > Metazoa > Arthropoda > Malacostraca > Decapoda > Cambaridae > Procambarus > Procambarus clarkii. Next base: position 199,392 of record NW_027189135.1, read on the forward strand.
TTTAGCAATATTTTGACGTTTATCATCCCCCTTTTCCTTTATGTGATATAAACAAAATATCATCGAATTAGGCAATATTTTGCTGTTTTTCACGTTTTTGTGAATTTCCAGTTTATTGTTACTAATTCATTATATATGCGATAAAAATGAGACAAACACATAATTGATTAAATAATAACCTTAAATACTTCATTTTCAATCATCTATTTGTTTCTCGTTGAAATACTGAGTAAGATATGGAAAAGGGGAGAAGTTCGGTTTTTATTGCATATATCGACGATTCAGCCGGAATTGTGCGGTTTTACGTGTACATCTTCCATCGGTAATATAAACGGAAAATCAGGAACATTTTAGTTTTTTTTCACGTTTTTAATGTAGTTTGATATTACATAAATATATTCATTTTTACCAATATTTCGATACTATTTCATGTAGTATCACGATATGTGATTTGGCCTTCATATCTCAGATTCTCGCCTAAAATTGCATTTTAAGCAAGTTTTCTTGCATTTTGTTTCGTACTAAAAATCATCGAATTTAGCAAAATTTTAACGTTTATCATCCCCCGTTTCCTTTATGTGATATAAACAAAATATCATCGAATTAGGCAATATTTTGCTGTTTTTCAACGTTTTTGTGAATTTCAAGTTTATTGTTACTAATTCAATATATATACGATAAAAATGAGACAAACACATAATTGATTAGATAATAACCTTAAATACTTCATTTTCAATCATCTATTTGTTTCTCGTTGAAATACTGAGTAAGATATGGAAAAGGGGAGAAGTTCGGTTTTTATTGCATATATCGACGTTTCAGCCGGAATTGTGCGGTTTTACGTGTACATCTTCCATCGGTAATATAAACGGAAAATCAGGAACATTTTAGTTAATTCTATTGAAAACACATTGATTTTTATCATTTGTATTGGAAACAACATTGTCATGTGTCTTTTCTTGGATCTAAATAATACGAAACCTCGCTTTATGATTCGAAGTTAAAATCCTCAAATTTGGTATAATAGTAACTTTTTTCACGTTTTTCATGTAGTTTGATATTACATAAATATATTAATTTTTACCAATATTTCGATACTATTTCATGTAGTATCACGATATGTGATTTGGCCTTCAATTCTCAGAATTTCGCATAATATTGCTTTTTAAGCAAGTTTTCTTGCATTTTGTTTCGTACTAAAAATCATCGAATTTATTAATATTTTGACGTTTATCATCCCCTTTTTACTTTATGTGATATAAACAAAATATCATCGAATTAGGCAATATTTTGCTGTTTTTCAATGTTTTTGTGAATTTCCAGTTTATTGTTATTAATTCATTGAATATACGATAAAAATGAGACAAACACATAATTGATTAGATAATAACCTTAAATACTTCATTTTCAATCATCTATTTGTTACTCGTTGAAATACTGAGTAAGATATTGAAAAGGGGAGAAGTTCGGTTTTTATTGCATATATCGACGTTTCAGCCGGAATAGAGCGGTTTTACGTGTACATTTTCCATCGGTAATATAAACGGAAAATCAGGAACATTTTAGTCAATTCTAATGAAAACACATTGATTTTTATCATTTGTATTGGAAACAACATTGTCATATGTCTTTTCTTGGATCTAAATTATACGAAACCTCCCTCTATGATTCGAAGTTAAAATCCACAAATTTGGCGTAATAGTGACTTTTTTCACGTTTTTTATGTAGTTTGATATTACGTAAGTATATTCATTTTTACCAATATTTCGATACTATTTCATGTAGTATCACGATATATGATTTGGCCTTCATATCTCAGATTTTCGAATAATATTGCATTTTAGGCAAGTTTTCTTGCATTTTGTTTCTTACTAAACATCATCGAATTTAGCAATATTTTGACGTTTATCATCCACTTTTCCTTTATGTGATATAAACAAAATATCATCGAATTAGGCAATATTTTGCCATTTTTTAACGTTTTTGTGAATTTTCAGTTTATTGTTATTAATTCATGAAATATATGATAAAAATGAGACAAACACATAATTGATTAGATAATAACCTTAAATACTTCATTTTCAATCATCTATTTGTTTCTCGTTGAAATACTGAGTAAGATATGGAAAAGGGGAGAAGTTCGGTTTTTATTGCATATATCGACGTTTCAGCCGGAATAGAGCGGTTTTACGTGTACATCTTCCATCGGTAATATAAACGGAAAATCAGGAACATTTTAGTCAATTCTAATGAAAAGACATTGATTTTTATCATTTGTATTGGAAACAATATTGTCATATGTCTTTTCTTGGATCTAAATAATACGAAACCTCGCTTTATGATTCGAAGTTAAAATCCTCAAATTTGGTATAATAGTAACTTTTTTCACGTTTTTCATGTAGCTTGATATTACATAAATATATTCATTTTTACCAATATTTCGATACTATTTCATGTAGTATCACGATATGTGATTTGGCCTTCAATTCTCAGAATTTCGAATAATATTGCATTTTAAGCAAGTTTTCTTGCATTTTGTTTCGTACTAAAAATCATCGAATTTATTAATATTTTGACGTTTATCATCCCCTTTTTACTTTATGTGATATAAACAAAATATCATCGAATTAGGCAATATTTTGCTGTTTTTCAATGTTTTTGTGAATTTCCAGTTTATTGTTATTAATTCATTGAATATACGGGAAAAATGAGACAAACACATAATTGATTAGATAATAACCTTAAATACTTCATTTTCAATCATCTATTTGTTACTCGTTGAAATACTGAGTAAGATATTGAAAAGGGGAGAAGTTCGGTTTTTATTGCATATATCGACGTTTCAGCCGGAATAGAGCGGTTTTACGTGTACATCTTCCATCGGTAATATAAACGGAAAATCAGGAACATTTTAGTTCATTCTAATGAAAACACATTGATTTTTATCATTTGTATTGGAAACAATATTGTCATATGTCTTTTCTTGGATCTAAATTATACGAAACCTCGCTTTATGATTCGAAGTTAAAATCCACAAATTTGGCGTAATAGTGACTTTTTTCACGTTTTTTATGTAGTTTGATATTACTTAAGAATATTCATTTTTACCAATATTTCGATACTATTTCATGTAGTATCACGATATTTGATTTGACCTTTAAATCTCAGAATTTCGCATAATATTGTATTTTAAGCAAGTTTTCTTGCATTTTCTTCGTACTAAAAATCATCGAATTTAGCAATATTTTGACGTTTATCATCCCCCTTTTCCTTTATGTGATATAAACAAAATATCATCGAATTAGGCAATATTTTGCTGTTTTTCACGTTTTTGTGAATTTCCAGTTTATTGTTACTAAATCATTATATATACGATAAAAATGAGACAAACACATAATTTATTAAATAATAACCTTAAATACTTCATTTTCAATCATCTATTTGTTTCTCGTTGAAATACTGAGTAAGATATGGAAAAGGGGAGAAGTTCGGTTTTTATTGCATATATCGACGTTTCAGCCGGAATTGAGCGGGTTTACGTGTACATCTTCCATCGGTAATATAAACGAAAAATCAGGAACATTTTAGTCAATTCTAATGAAAACTAATTGATTTTTATCATTTGTATTGGAAACAACATTGTCATATGTCTTTTCTTGGATCTAAATAATACAAAAGCTCGCTCTATGATTCGATGTTAAAATCCTCAAATTTGGAATAATAGTCTTTTTTCACGTTTTTAATGTAGTTTGATATTACATAAATATATTAATTTTTACCAATATTTCGATACTATTTCATGTAGTATCACGATATGTGATTTGGCCTTTAAATCTCAGAATTTCGCATAATATTGCATTTTAAGCAAGTTTTTTTGCATTTTGTTTCGTACTAAAAATCATCGAATTTAGTAATATTTTGACGTTTATCATCCCCCTTTTCTTTAATGTGATATAAACAAAATATCATCGAATTAAGCAATATATTGCGTTTTTTCAACGTTTTTGGGAATTTCTAGTTTATTGTTATTATTCATGAAATATTCGATAAAAATGAGACTAACACATAATTGATTAGATAATAACCTTAAGTACTTCATTTTCAATCATCTATTTGTTTCTGGTTGAAATACTGAGTAAGATATGGAAAAGGGGAGAAGTTCGGTTTTTATTGCATATATCGACGTTTCAGCCGGAAAAGAGCGGTTTTACGTGTACATCTTCCATCGGTAATATAAACGGAAAATCAGGAACATTTTAGTCAATTCTAATGAAAACACATTGATTTTTATCATTTGTATTGGAAACAACATTGTCATATGTCTTTTCTTGGATCTAAATTATACGAAACCTCGCTTTATGATTCGAAGTTAAAATCCACAAATTTGGCGTAATAGTGAATTTTTTCACGTTTTTTATGTAGTTTGATATTACGTAAGTATATTCATTTTTACCAATATTTCGATACTTGTTCATGTAGTATCACGATATATGATTTGGCCTTCATATCTCAGATTTTCGAATAATATTGCATTTTAGGCAAGTTTTCTTGCATTTTGTTTCTTACTAAACATCATCGAATTTAGCAATATTTTGACGTTTATCATCCCCTTTTCCTTTATGTGATATAAACAAAATATCATCGAATTAGGCAATATTTTGCCATTTTTTAACGTTTTTGTGAATTTTCAGTTTATTGTTATTAATTCATGAAATATACGATAAAAATGAGACAAACACATAATTGATTAGATAATAACCTTAAATACTTAATTTTCAATCATCTATTTGTTTCTCGTTGAAATACTGAGTAAGATATGGAAAAGGGGAGAAGTTCGGTTTTTATTGCATATATCGACGTTTCAGCCGGAATAGAGCGGTTTTACGTGTACATCTTCCATCGGTAATATAAACGGAAAATCAGGAACATTTTAGTCAATTCTAATGAAAAGACATTGATTTTTATCATTTGTATTGGAAACAATATTGTCATATGTCTTTTCTTGGATCTAAATAATACGAAACCTCGCTTTATGATTCGAAGTTAAAATCCTCAAATTTGGTATAATAGTAACTTTTTTCACGTTTTTCATGTAGCTAGATATTACATAAATATATTCATTTTTACCAATATTTCGATACTATTTCATGTAGTATCACGATATGTGATTTGGCCTTCAATTCTCAGAATTTCGAATAATATTGCATTTTAAGCAAGTTTTCTTGCATTTTGTTTCGTACTAAAAATCATCGAATTTATTAATATTTTGACGTTTATCATCCCCTTTTTACTTTATGTGATATAAACAAAATATCATCGAATTAGGCAATATTTTGCTGTTTTTCAATGTTTTTGTGAATTTCCAGTTTATTGTTATTAATTCATTGAATATACGGGAAAAATGAGACAAACACATAATTGATTAGATAATAACCTTAAATACTTCATTTTCAATCATCTATTTGTTACTCGTTGAAATACTGAGTAAGATATTGAAAAGGGGAGAAGTTCGGTTTTTATTGCATATATCGACGTTTCAGCCGGAATAGAGCGGTTTTACGTGTACATCTTCCATCGGTAATATAAACGGAAAATCAGGAACATTTTAGTTCATTCTAATGAAAACACATTGATTTTTATCATTTGTATTGGAAACAATATTGTCATATGTCTTTTCTTGGATCTAAATTATACGAAACCTCGCTTTATGATTCGAAGTTAAAATCCACAAATTTGGCGTAATAGTGACTTTTTTCACGTTTTTTATGTAGTTTGATATTACGTAAGAATATTCATTTTTACCAATATTTCGATACTATTTCATGTAGTATCACGATATTTGATTTGACCTTTAAATCTCAGAATTTCGCATAATATTGTATTTTAAGCAAGTTTTCTTGCATTTTCTTCGTACTAAAAATCATCGAATTTAGCAATATTTTGACGTTTATCATCCCCCTTTTCCTTTATGTGATATAAACAAAATATCATCGAATTAGGCAATATTTTGCTGTTTTTCACGTTTTTGTGAATTTCCAGTTTATTGTTACTAAATCATTATATATACGATAAAAATGAGACAAACACATAATTGATTAAATAATAACCTTAAATACTTCATTTTCAATCATCTATTTGTTTCTCGTTGAAATACTGAGTAAGATATGGAAAAGGGGAGAAGTTCGGTTTTTATTGCATATATCGACGTTTCAGCCGGAATTGAGCGGGTTTACGTGTACATCTTCCATCGGTAATATAAACGAAAAATCAGGAACATTTTAGTCAATTCTAATGAAAACTAATTGATTTTTATCATTTGTATTGGAAACAACATTGTCATATGTCTTTTCTTGGATCTAAATAATACAAAAGCTCGCTCTATGATTCGATGTTAAAATCCTCAAATTTGGAATAATAGTCTTTTTTCACGTTTTTAATGTAGTTTGATATTACATAAATATATTAATTTTTACCAATATTTCGATACTATTTCATGTAGTATCACGATATGTGATTTGGCCTTCAAATCTCAGAATTTCGCATAATATTGCATTTTAAGCAAGTTTTTTTGCATTTTGTTTCGTACTAAAAATCATCGAATTTAGTAATATTTTGACGTTTATCATCCCCCTTTTCTTTAATGTGATATAAACAAAATATCATCGAATTAAGCAATATTTTGCGTTTTTTCAACGTTTTTGGGAATTTCTAGTTTATTGTTATTATTCATGAAATATTCGATAAAAATGAGACTAACACATAATTGATTAGATAATAACCTTAAGTACTTCATTTTCAATCATCTATTTGTTTCTGGTTGAAATACTGAGTAAGATATGGAAAAGGGGAGAAGTTCGGTTTTTATTGCATATATCGACGTTTCAGCCGGAATAGAGCGGTTTTACGTGTACATCTTCCATCGGTAATATAAACGGAAAATCAGGAACATTTTAGTCAATTCTAATGAAAACACATTGATTTTTATCATTTGTATTGGAAACAACATTGTCATATGTCTTTTCTTGGATCTAAATTATACGAAACCTCGCTTTATGATTCGAAGTTAAAATCCACAAATTTGGCGTAATAGTGAATTTTTTCACGTTTTTTATGTAGTTTGATATTACGTAAGTATATTCATTTTTACCAATATTTCGATACTTGTTCATGTAGTATCACGATATATGATTTGGCCTTCATATCTCAGATTTTCGAATAATATTGCATTTTAGGCAAGTTTTCTTGCATTTTGTTTCTTACTAAACATCATCGAATTTAGCAATATTTTGACGTTTATCATCCCCTTTTCCTTTATGTGATATAAACAAAATATCATCGAATTAGGCAATATTTTGCCATTTTTTAACGTTTTTGTGAATTTTCAGTTTATTGTTATTAATTCATGAAATATACGATAAAAATGAGACAAACACATAATTGATTAGATAATAACCTTAAATACTTAATTTTCAATCATCTATTTGTTTCTCGTTGAAATACTGAGTAAGATATGGAAAAGGGGAGAAGTTCGGTTTTTATTGCATATATCGACGTTTCAGCCGGAATAGAGCGGTTTTACGTGTACATCTTCCATCGGTAATATAAACGGAAAATCAGGAACATTTTAGTCAATTCTAATGAAAAGACATTGATTTTTATCATTTGTATTGGAAACAATATTGTCATATGTCTTTTCTTGGATCTAAATAATACGAAACCTCGCTTTATGATTCGAAGTTAAAATCCTCAAATTTGGTATAATAGTAACTTTTTTCACGTTTTTCATGTAGCTAGATATTACATAAATATATTCATTTTTACCAATATTTCGATACTATTTCATGTAGTATCACGATATGTGATTTGGCCTTCAATTCTCAGAATTTCGAATAATATTGCATTTTAAGCAAGTTTTCTTGCATTTTGTTTCGTACTAAAAATCATCGAATTTATTAATATTTTGACGTTTATCATCCCCTTTTTACTTTATGTGATATAAACAAAATATCATCGAATTAGGCAATATTTTGCTGTTTTTCAATGTTTTTGTGAATTTCCAGTTTATTGTTATTAATTCATTGAATATACGGGAAAAATGAGACAAACACATAATTGATTAGATAATAACCTTAAATACTTCATTTTCAATCATCTATTTGTTACTCGTTGAAATACTGAGTAAGATATTGAAAAGGGGAGAAGTTCGGTTTTTATTGCATATATCGACGTTTCAGCCGGAATAGAGCGGTTTTACGTGTACATTTTCCATCGGTAATATAAACGGAAAATCAGGAACATTTTAGTCAATTCTAATGAAAACACATTGATTTTTATCATTTGTATTGGAAACAACATTGTCATATGTCTTTTCTTGGATCTAAATTATACGAAACCTCCCTCTATGATTCGAAGTTAAAATCCACAAATTTGGCGTAATAGTGACTTTTTTCACGTTTTTTATGTAGTTTGATATTACGTAAGTATATTCATTTTTACCAATATTTCGATACTATTTCATGTAGTATCACGATATATGATTTGGCCTTCATATCTCAGATTTTCGAATAATATTGCATTTTAGGCAAGTTTTCTTGCATTTTGTTTCTTACTAAACATCATCGAATTTAGCAATATTTTGACGTTTATCATCCACTTTTCCTTTATGTGATATAAACAAAATATCATCGAATTAGGCAATATTTTGCCATTTTTTAACGTTTTTGTGAATTTTCAGTTTATTGTTATTAATTCATGAAATATATGATAAAAATGAGACAAACACATAATTGATTAGATAATAACCTTAAATACTTCATTTTCAATCATCTATTTGTTTCTCGTTGAAATACTGAGTAAGATATGGAAAAGGGGAGAAGTTCGGTTTTTATTGCATATATCGACGTTTCAGCCGGAATAGAGCGGTTTTACGTGTACATCTTCCATCGGTAATATAAACGGAAAATCAGGAACATTTTAGTCAATTCTAATGAAAAGACATTGATTTTTATCATTTGTATTGGAAACAATATTGTCATATGTCTTTTCTTGGATCTAAATAATACGAAACCTCGCTTTATGATTCGAAGTTAAAATCCTCAAATTTGGTATAATAGTAACTTTTTTCACGTTTTTCATGTAGCTTGATATTACATAAATATATTCATTTTTACCAATATTTCGATACTATTTCATGTAGTATCACGATATGTGATTTGGCCTTCAATTCTCAGAATTTCGAATAATATTGCATTTTAAGCAAGTTTTCTTGCATTTTGTTTCGTACTAAAAATCATCGAATTTATTAATATTTTGACGTTTATCATCCCCTTTTTACTTTATGTGATATAAACAAAATATCATCGAATTAGGCAATATTTTGCTGTTTTTCAATGTTTTTGTGAATTTCCAGTTTATTGTTATTAATTCATTGAATATACGGGAAAAATGAGACAAACACATAATTGATTAGATAATAACCTTAAATACTTCATTTTCAATCATCTATTTGTTACTCGTTGAAATACTGAGTAAGATATTGAAAAGGGGAGAAGTTCGGTTTTTATTGCATATATCGACGTTTCAGCCGGAATAGAGCGGTTTTACGTGTACATCTTCCATCGGTAATATAAACGGAAAATCAGGAACATTTTAGTTCATTCTAATGAAAACACATTGATTTTTATCATTTGTATTGGAAACAATATTGTCATATGTCTTTTCTTGGATCTAAATTATACGAAACCTCGCTTTATGATTCGAAGTTAAAATCCACAAATTTGGCGTAATAGTGACTTTTTTCACGTTTTTTATGTAGTTTGATATTACTTAAGAATATTCATTTTTACCAATATTTCGATACTATTTCATGTAGTATCACGATATTTGATTTGACCTTTAAATCTCAGAATTTCGCATAATATTGTATTTTAAGCAAGTTTTCTTGCATTTTCTTCGTACTAAAAATCATCGAATTTAGCAATATTTTGACGTTTATCATCCCCCTTTTCCTTTATGTGATATAAACAAAATATCATCGAATTAGGCAATATTTTGCTGTTTTTCACGTTTTTGTGAATTTCCAGTTTATTGTTACTAAATCATTATATATACGATAAAAATGAGACAAACACATAATTTATTAAATAATAACCTTAAATACTTCATTTTCAATCATCTATTTGTTTCTCGTTGAAATACTGAGTAAGATATGGAAAAGGGGAGAAGTTCGGTTTTTATTGCATATATCGACGTTTCAGCCGGAATTGAGCGGGTTTACGTGTACATCTTCCATCGGTAATATAAACGAAAAATCAGGAACATTTTAGTCAATTCTAATGAAAACTAATTGATTTTTATCATTTGTATTGGAAACAACATTGTCATATGTCTTTTCTTGGATCTAAATAATACAAAAGCTCGCTCTATGATTCGATGTTAAAATCCTCAAATTTGGAATAATAGTCTTTTTTCACGTTTTTAATGTAGTTTGATATTACATAAATATATTAATTTTTACCAATATTTCGATACTATTTCATGTAGTATCACGATATGTGATTTGGCCTTTAAATCTCAGAATTTCGCATAATATTGCATTTTAAGCAAGTTTTTTTGCATTTTGTTTCGTACTAAAAATCATCGAATTTAGTAATATTTTGACGTTTATCATCCCCCTTTTCTTTAATGTGATATAAACAAAATATCATCGAATTAAGCAATATATTGCGTTTTTTCAACGTTTTTGGGAATTTCTAGTTTATTGTTATTATTCATGAAATATTCGATAAAAATGAGACTAACACATAATTGATTAGATAATAACCTTAAGTACTTCATTTTCAATCATCTATTTGTTTCTGGTTGAAATACTGAGTAAGATATGGAAAAGGGGAGAAGTTCGGTTTTTATTGCATATATCGACGTTTCAGCCGGAAAAGAGCGGTTTTACGTGTACATCTTCCATCGGTAATATAAACGGAAAATCAGGAACATTTTAGTCAATTCTAATGAAAACACATTGATTTTTATCATTTGTATTGGAAACAACATTGTCATATGTCTTTTCTTGGATCTAAATTATACGAAACCTCGCTTTATGATTCGAAGTTAAAATCCACAAATTTGGCGTAATAGTGAATTTTTTCACGTTTTTTATGTAGTTTGATATTACGTAAGTATATTCATTTTTACCAATATTTCGATACTTGTTCATGTAGTATCACGATATATGATTTGGCCTTCATATCTCAGATTTTCGAATAATATTGCATTTTAGGCAAGTTTTCTTGCATTTTGTTTCTTACTAAACATCATCGAATTTAGCAATATTTTGACGTTTATCATCCCCTTTTCCTTTATGTGATATAAACAAAATATCATCGAATTAGGCAATATTTTGCCATTTTTTAACGTTTTTGTGAATTTTCAGTTTATTGTTATTAATTCATGAAATATACGATAAAAATGAGACAAACACATAATTGATTAGATAATAACCTTAAATACTTAATTTTCAATCATCTATTTGTTTCTCGTTGAAATACTGAGTAAGATATGGAAAAGGGGAGAAGTTCGGTTTTTATTGCATATATCGACGTTTCAGCCGGAATAGAGCGGTTTTACGTGTACATCTTCCATCGGTAATATAAACGGAAAATCAGGAACATTTTAGTCAATTCTAATGAAAAGACATTGATTTTTATCATTTGTATTGGAAACAATATTGTCATATGTCTTTTCTTGGATCTAAATAATACGAAACCTCGCTTTATGATTCGAAGTTAAAATCCTCAAATTTGGTATAATAGTAACTTTTTTCACGTTTTTCATGTAGCTAGATATTACATAAATATATTCATTTTTACCAATATTTCGATACTATTTCATGTAGTATCACGATATGTGATTTGGCCTTCAATTCTCAGAATTTCGAATAATATTGCATTTTAAGCAAGTTTTCTTGCATTTTGTTTCGTACTAAAAATCATCGAATTTATTAATATTTTGACGTTTATCATCCCCTTTTTACTTTATGTGATATAAACAAAATATCATCGAATTAGGCAATATTTTGCTGTTTTTCAATGTTTTTGTGAATTTCCAGTTTATTGTTATTAATTCATTGAATATACGGGAAAAATGAGACAAACACATAATTGATTAGATAATAACCTTAAATACTTCATTTTCAATCATCTATTTGTTACTCGTTGAAATACTGAGTAAGATATTGAAAAGGGGAGAAGTTCGGTTTTTATTGCATATATCGACGTTTCAGCCGGAATAGAGCGGTTTTACGTGTACATCTTCCATCGGTAATATAAACGGAAAATCAGGAACATTTTAGTTCATTCTAATGAAAACACATTGATTTTTATCATTTGTATTGGAAACAATATTGTCATATGTCTTTTCTTGGATCTAAATTATACGAAACCTCGCTTTATGATTCGAAGTTAAAATCCACAAATTTGGCGTAATAGTGACTTTTTTCACGTTTTTTATGTAGTTTGATATTACGTAAGAATATTCATTTTTACCAATATTTCGATACTATTTCATGTAGTATCACGATATTTGATTTGACCTTTAAATCTCAGAATTTCGCATAATATTGTATTTTAAGCAAGTTTTCTTGCATTTTCTTCGTACTAAAAATCATCGAATTTAGCAATATTTTGACGTTTATCATCCCCCTTTTCCTTTATGTGATATAAACAAAATATCATCGAATTAGGCAATATTTTGCTGTTTTTCACGTTTTTGTGAATTTCCAGTTTATTGTTACTAAATCATTATATATACGATAAAAATGAGACAAACACATAATTGATTAAATAATAACCTTAAATACTTCATTTTCAATCATCTATTTGTTTCTCGTTGAAATACTGAGTAAGATATGGAAAAGGGGAGAAGTTCGGTTTTTATTGCATATATCGACGTTTCAGCCGGAATTGAGCGGGTTTACGTGTACATCTTCCATCGGTAATATAAACGAAAAATCAGGAACATTTTAGTCAATTCTAATGAAAACTAATTGATTTTTATCATTTGTATTGGAAACAACATTGTCATATGTCTTTTCTTGGATCTAAATAATACAAAAGCTCGCTCTATGATTCGATGTTAAAATCCTCAAATTTGGAATAATAGTCTTTTTTCACGTTTTTAATGTAGTTTGATATTACATAAATATATTAATTTTTACCAATATTTCGATACTATTTCATGTAGTATCACGATATGTGATTTGGCCTTCAAATCTCAGAATTTCGCATAATATTGCATTTTAAGCAAGTTTTTTTGCATTTTGTTTCGTACTAAAAATCATCGAATTTAGTAATATTTTGACGTTTATCATCCCCCTTTTCTTTAATGTGATATAAACAAAATATCATCGAATTAAGCAATATTTTGCGTTTTTTCAACGTTTTTGGGAATTTCTAGTTTATTGTTATTATTCATGAAATATTCGATAAAAATGAGACTAACACATAATTGATTAGATAATAACCTTAAGTACTTCATTTTCAATCATCTATTTGTTTCTGGTTGAAATACTGAGTAAGATATGGAAAAGGGGAGAAGTTCGGTTTTTATTGCATATATCGACGTTTCAGCCGGAATAGAGCGGTTTTACGTGTACATCTTCCATCGGTAATATAAACGGAAAATCAGGAACATTTTAGTCAATTCTAATGAAAACACATTGATTTTTATCATTTGTATTGGAAACAACATTGTCATATGTCTTTTCTTGGATCTAAATTATACGAAACCTCGCTTTATGATTCGAAGTTAAAATCCACAAATTTGGCGTAATAGTGAATTTTTTCACGTTTTTTATGTAGTTTGATATTACGTAAGTATATTCATTTTTACCAATATTTCGATACTTGTTCATGTAGTATCACGATATATGATTTGGCCTTCATATCTCAGATTTTCGAATAATATTGCATTTTAGGCAAGTTTTCTTGCATTTTGTTTCTTACTAAACATCATCGAATTTAGCAATATTTTGACGTTTATCATCCCCTTTTCCTTTATGTGATATAAACAAAATATCATCGAATTAGGCAATATTTTGCCATTTTTTAACGTTTTTGTGAATTTTCAGTTTATTGTTATTAATTCATGAAATATACGATAAAAATGAGACAAACACATAATTGATTAGATAATAACCTTAAATACTTAATTTTCAATCATCTATTTGTTTCTCGTTGAAATACTGAGTAAGATATGGAAAAGGGGAGAAGCTCGGTTTTTATTGCATATGTCGACGTTTCTGCCGGAATACAGCGGTTTTACGTGTACATCTTCCATCGGTAATATAAACGGAAAATCAGGAACATTTTAGTTAATTCTAATGAAAACACATTGATTTTTATCATTTGTATTGGAAACAACATTGTCATGTGTCTTTTCTTGGATCTAAATAATACGAAACCTCGCTTTATGATTCGAAGTTAAAATCCTCAAATTTGGTATAATAGTAACTTTTTTCACGTTTTTCATGTAGTTTGATATTACATAAATATATTAATTTTTACCAATATTTCGATACTATTTCATGTAGTATCACGATATTTTATTTGGCCTTCAATTCTCAGAATTTCGCATAATATTGCTTTTTAAGCAAGTTTTCTTGCATTTTGTTTCGTACTAAAAATCATCGAATTTATTAATATTTTGACGTTTATCATCCCCTTTTTACTTTATGTGATATAAACAAAATATCATCGAATTAGGCAATATTTTGCTGTTTTTCAATGTTTTTGTGAATTTCCAGTTTATTGTTATTAATTCATTGAATATACGATAAAAATGAGACAAACACATAATTGATTAGATAATAACCTTAAATAGTTCATTTTCAATCATCTATTTGTTACTCGTTGAAATACTGAGTAAGATATTGAAAAGGGGAGAAGTTCGGTTTTTATTGCATATATCGACGTTTCAGCCGGAATAGAGCGGTTTTACGTGTACATTTTCCATCGGTAATATAAACGGAAAATCAGGAACATTTTAGTCAATTCTAATGAAAACACATTGATTTTTATCATTTGTATTGGAAACAACATTGTCATATGTCTTTTCTTGGATCTAAATTATACGAAACCTCGCTCTATGATTCGAAGTTAAAATCCACAAATTTGGCGTAATAGTGACTTTTTTCACGTTTTTTATGTAGTTTGATATTACGTAAGTATATTCATTTTTACCAATATTTCGATACTATTTCATGTAGTATCACGATATTTGATTTGGCCTTTAAATCTCAGAATTTCGCATAATATTGTATTTTAAGCTCTATAGCCTCTGCCTCACTCTCTTCAGCCTCTGCATCACTCTCTCAAGCCTCTGCTTCCCTCTCTTGATCCTCTGCATCACTCTCTTGAGCCTCTGCATCACTCTCTTAAGCCTCTGCATCACTCTCGTAAGCCTCTAAATCACTCTCTTCAGCCTTTGCATCACTCGCTTGAGCCCCTGCATCCCTCTCTTGAGCCTCTGCATCACTTTCTTAAGCCTCTGCATCACTCTCTTTAGCCTTTGCATCACTCTCATAAGACTCTGCATCCCACTCTTGAGCCTCTGCGTCACTCTCAAGAGCCTTTGCATCCCTTTCTTGTGCCTCTGCTTCCCTCACTTGAGCCTCTTCATCCCTCTCTTGATCCTCTTCATCCCTCTCTTGAGCCTCTGCATCCCTCTCATAAGCCTCTGCATCACTCTCTTAAGCCTCTACATCACTCTCGTAAGCATCTGAATCACTCTGTTGAGCCTCTGCATCACTCTCTTGAGCCTCTGCATCACTCTCTTGATCCTCTGCATCCCTCTCTTAAGCCTCTGCATCACTCACTTGAGCCCCTGCATCATTCTCTTGAGCCTCTGAATCCCTCTCTTAAGCCTCTACATCATTCTCTTGTGCCTCTGCATCACTCTCATGAACTTGAGTGATGGCTCAATCGTTGATTTTGGGATGTTTGGGATATTTTGGAAACTGCAGGGAGGGTTTGGGCAAAATGTGATTCATCGCCGCTTTCAGTAATTGGCATATTTTCGGTATAAAAAGTCGTAATTTCAAACAGTGAATATGTGCAGAGAGCCCGTATTTGGCTCGAAAATATGGCTCAAACGTCGAATTTGGGATGTTTGGGATATTTTGAAAACTGCAGGGAGGGTTTGGGGAAAATGTTATCAATCGCCGCTTTCAGTAATTGTCATGCATCAATGAGCCTCTGCATCCCTCTCATGAGCCTCTGCATCCCTCTCCTGAGCCTTTGCATCACTCTCTTAAGCCTCTGCATCCCTCTCTTGAGCCTCTGCGTAAAACCGTTCTACTCCGGCTGAAACGTCGATATATGCAATAAAAACAGAAATTCTCCCCCTTTAAATATCTTACTCAGTATTTTAACGAGAAACAAATAGTTGATTGAAAATGAAGTGTTTAAGGTTAAATTCTAATCAATTATGTGTTTGCATCATTTTTATCGTATATTTAATGAATTAATAGCAATAAACTGAAAATTCACAAAAACGTGGAAAAACAGCAAAATATTGCCTAATTCGATTATATTTTGTTTATATCACATAACGGAAAAGGGGATGATAAACGTCAAAATATTGCTGAATTCGATGATTTTTAGTACGAAACAAAATGCAAGAAAACTTGCTTAAAATGCAATATTAAGCGAAAATCTGAGATTTGAAGGCCAAATCACATATCGTGATACTACATGAAATAGTATCGAAATATTAGTAAAAATGAATATATTTACGTAATATCAAACTACATGAAAAACGTGAAAAAAGTCATTATTATACCAAATTTGAGGATTTTAACTTCGAATCATAAAGCGACGTTTCGTATTTTTTAGACCCTAGAAAAGACGTATAAAGATGTTGCTTCCAATACATATGACAAAAATCAATGTCTTTTCATTAAAATTAACTAAAATGTTCCTGATTTTCGGTCTATATTACCGATGGAAGATGTACACGTAAAACCCTTCTACTCCGGCTGAAACGTCGATATATGCAATAAAAACAGAAATTCTCCCCCTTTAAATATCTTACTCATTATTTTAACGAGAAACAAATATATGATTGAAAATGAAGTATTTAAGGTTATTTTCTGATCAATTATGTGTTTCCATAATTTTTCTCGTATATTTAATGAAATAATAACAATAAACTGAAAATTCACAAAAACGTAGAAAAACGTCAAAATATTGCTTAATTCGATGATATTTTGTTTAAATCACATAAAGGAAAAGGGGATGATAAAGGTAAAAATATTGCTAAATTCGATGATTATTAGTACGAAACAAAATGCAAGAAAACTTGCTTAAAATGCAATATTATGCGAAAATCTGAGATTTGAAGGCCAAATCACATATCGTGATACTACATGAAATAGTATAGAAATATTGGTAAAAATGAATATATTTACGTAATATCAAACTACATGAAAAACGTGAAAAAAGTCATTATTATACCAAATTTGAGGATTTTAACTTTGAATCATAAAGCGACGTTTCTTATTTTTTTAGATTTTTAGAGTTATGCAGAGGCTCGATAGAATGATGCAGAGGCTTACGAGAGTGATGCAGAGGCTCAAGAGAGGGATGCAGAGGCTTAAGAGAGTGATGCAAAGGCTCAGGAGAGGGATGCAGAGGCTCATGAGAGGGATGCAGGAGTTCAAGAGAGGGATGCAAAGGCTCAAGAAAGGGATGCAGAAACTTAAGAAAGTGATGCAGAGGCTCGAAATAGGGATGCAGAGGCTTAAGAGGGTGTTGCAGAGGCTCAAGAAAGTGATGGAGAGGCTAAGAGAGGGATGCAGAGGCTCAAGAAAGTGATGCAGAGGCTCAAGAAAGTGATGCAGTGGCTCAAGAGAGTGATGCAGAGGCTTAAGAGAGGGATGCAGAGGCTCACACAAGTGATGCAAAGGCTCAAGAGAGTGATGCAGAGGCTCAAGAGAGTGATGCAGAGGCTCAAGAGAGTGATGCAGTGGCTCAAGAGAGGTATGCAGAGGCTTAAGAGAGTGATGCAGAGGCTCAAGAGAGTGATGCAGAGGCTTATGAGAGGGATGCCGAGGCTCAAGAGAGTGATGCAGTGGCTCAAGAGAGGTATGCAGAGGCTTAAGAGAGTGATGCAGAGGCTTATAGAGTGATGCAGAGGCTTACGAGAGGGATGCAGAGGCTGAAGAGAGTGATGCAGAGGCTTAAGAGAGAGATGCAGGAGCTCAAGAGAGTGATGCAGAGGCTAATGAGAGTGATGCAGAGGCTCTAAAGAGGGATGCAGGGGCTCAAGAGAGGGATGCAGAGGCTCAATAGAGGGATGCAGGGGCTCAAGAGATTGATGGAGAGGCGCACGAGAGTGATTCAGAGGTTTACAAGAGTGATGCAGAGGCTGAAGAGAGTGTTGCAGAGGCTGAAGAGAGTGTTGCAGAGGCTCAAGAGAGGGATACAGAGGCTCAAGAGAGTGATGCAGAGACTCAAGAGAGTTATGCAGAGGCTCATTAGAGTGATGCAGAGGCTTACGAGAGTGATGCAGAGGCTCAAGAAAGGGATGCAGAGGCTGAAGAGAGTGTTGTAGAGGCTCAAGAGAGGGATACAGTGGCTCAAGAGAGTTATGCAGAGGCTCATTAGAGTGATGCAGAGGCTTACGAGAGTGATGCAGAGGCTCAAGAAAGGGATGCAGAGGCTTAAGAGAGTGATGCAAAGGCTCAGGAGAGGGATGCAGAGGCTCATGAGAGGGATGCAGGAGTTCAGGATAGGGATGCAGAGGCTTAAGAGGTTGATGCAGAGGCTCAAGAAAGTGATGGAGAGGCTAAGAGAAGGATGCAGGGGCCCAGGAGAGTGATGCAGATGCTCAAGAGAGGGATGCAGAGGATGAAGAGAGTGATGGAGAGGCTCAAGAGAGGGATGCAGGGGCCTAAGAGAGTGATGCAGATGCTTAGGAGAGTGATGCAAAGGCTGAATAGAGGGATGCAGAGGCTCATGAGACTGATGCAGGAGTTCAAGACAGGGATGCAGAGGCTCATGAGAGGCATGCAGGAGTTCAAGAGAGGGATGCAGAGGCTCAGGAGAGTTATGCAGAGGCTTAAGAGAGAGATGCTGAGGCTCCAGAGAGGGATGCAGAGGCTAAAGAGAGTGATGAAGAGGGTGAAGAGAGAGATGCAGAGGCTTAAGAGAGTGATGCAGAGGCTCAAAATAGTAATGCAGAGGCTCAAGAGAATGATGTATAGGCTTAATAGAGGGATGCAGAGGCTCAAGAGAATGATGCAGAGGCTCAAAAGAGTGATGCAGAGGATCAATTGAGGGATGCAGAGGCTTAGGAGAGCGATGCAGAGGATCAAGAGAGTGATGCAGAGGCTCAAGAGGGTGATGTAGAGGTTCAAGAGAGTGATGCAAAGGCTCAAGAGAGTGATGCAGAGGATCATGAGAGTGATGCAGAGGCTCAAGAGAGTGATGCAGAGGATCAAGAGAGGTAAGCAGAGGTTTAAGAGAGGGATGCAGAGGCCGACGAGAGTGATGCAGAGGCTTAAGAGAGTGATGCAGAGGCTGAAGAGAGTGTTGCAAAGGCTCAAGAGAGGGATGCAGAGGCTCAAGAGAGTGATGAAGAGGCTAAAAAGAGTTGTGCTGAGGCTCAAGAGACTGATGCAGAGGCTTACGAGAGAGTTGCAGAGTATGAAGAGAGTGTTGCAGACGCTCAAGAGATGGATACAGAGGCTCAAGAGAGTGATGCAGAGACTGAAGAGAAATATGCAGAGGCTCATTAGAGTGATGCAGAGGCTTACGATAGTGATGCAGAGGCTCAAGAGAGGGATGCAGAGGCTTAAGAGAGTGATGCAAAGGCTCAGGAGAGGGATGCAGAGGCTCATGAGAGGGATGCAGGAGTTCAAGAGAGGGATGCAGAGGCTTACGAGAGTGATGCAGAGGCTTAAGAGAGTGATGCAGAGGCTCAAAAGAGTAATGCAGAGGCTCATGAGAATGATGTAGAGGCTTAAGAGAGAGATGCAGAGGCTCAAGAGAATGATGCAGAGGCTCAAGAGAGGGATGCAGGGGATCATGTGAGGGATGCAGAGGCTTAAGAGAGCGATGCAGAGGCTGAAGAGAGTGATGCAGAGGCTCAAGAGTGTGATGTAGAGGCTCAAGAGAGTGATGCAGAGGCTCAAGAGAGTGATGCAGAATATCATGGGAGTGATACAGAGGCTCAAGAGAGTGATGCAGAGGATCAAGAGAGGTAAGCAGAGGCTTAAGAGAGTGATGCAGAGGCCGAAGAGAGTGATGCAGAGGCTTAAGAGAGTGATGCAGAGGCTGAAGAGAGTGTTGCAGAGGCTCAAGAGAGTGATGCAGAGGCTCAAGAGAGGTATGCAGAGGCTTAAGAGAGTGATGCAGAGGCTCAAGAGAGTGATGCAGAGGCTTATGAGAGGGATGCCGAGGCTCAAGAGAGTGATGCAGTGGCTCAAGAGAGGTATGCAGAGGCTTAAGAGAGTGATGCAGAGGCTTATAGAGTGATGCAGAGGCTTACGAGAGGGATGCAGAGGCTGAAGAGAGTGATGCAGAGGCTTAAGAGAGAGATGCAGGAGCTCAAGAGAGTGATGCAGAGGCTAATGAGAGTGATGCAGAGGCTCTAAAGAGGGATGCAGGGGCTCAAGAGAGGGATGCAGAGGCTCAATAGAGGGATGCAGGGGCTCAAGAGATTGATGGAGAGGCGCACGAGAGTGATTCAGAGGTTTACAAGAGTGATGCAGAGGCTGAAGAGAGTGTTGCAGAGGCTGAAGAGAGTGTTGCAGAGGCTCAAGAGAGGGATACAGAGGCTCAAGAGAGTGATGCAGAGACTCAAGAGAGTTATGCAGAGGCTCATTAGAGTGATGCAGAGGCTTACGAGAGTGATGCAGAGGCTCAAGAAAGAGATGCAGAGGCTGAAGAGAGTGTTGTAGAGGCTCAAGAGAGGGATACAGTGGCTCAAGAGAGTTATGCAGAGGCTCATTAGAGTGATGCAGAGGCTTACGAGAGTGATGCAGAGGCTCAAGAAAGGGATGCAGAGGCTTAAGAGAGTGATGCAAAGGCTCAGGAGAGGGATGCAGAGGCTCATGAGAGGGATGCAGGAGTTCAGGATAGGGATGCAGAGGCTTAAGAGGTTGATGCAGAGGCTCAAGAAAGTGATGGAGAGGCTAAGAGAAGGATGCAGGGGCCCAGGAGAGTGATGCAGATGCTCAAGAGAGGGATGCAGAGGATGAAGAGAGTGATGGAGAGGCTCAAGAGAGGGATGCAGGGGCCTAAGAGAGTGATGCAGATGCTTAGGAGAGTGATGCAAAGGCTGAATAGAGGGATGCAGAGGCTCATGAGACTGATGCAGGAGTTCAAGACAGGGATGCAGAGGCTCATGAGAGGCATGCAGGAGTTCAAGAGAGGGATGCAGAGGCTCAGGAGAGTTATGCAGAGGCTTAAGAGAGAGATGCTGAGGCTCCAGAGAGGGATGCAGAGGCTAAAGAGAGTGATGAAGAGGGTGAAGAGAGAGATGCAGAGGCTTAAGAGAGTGATGCAGAGGCTCAAAATAGTAATGCAGAGGCTCAAGAGAATGATGTATAGGCTTAATAGAGGGATGCAGAGGCTCAAGAGAATGATGCAGAGGCTCAAAAGAGTGATGCAGAGGATCAATTGAGGGATGCAGAGGCTTAGGAGAGCGATGCAGAGGATCAAGAGAGTGATGCAGAGGCTCAAGAGGGTGATGTAGAGGTTCAAGAGAGTGATGCAAAGGCTCAAGAGAGTGATGCAGAGGATCATGAGAGTGATGCAGAGGCTCAAGAGAGTGATGCAGAGGATCAAGAGAGGTAAGCAGAGGTTTAAGAGAGGGATGCAGAGGCCGACGAGAGTGATGCAGAGGCTTAAGAGAGTGATGCAGAGGCTGAAGAGAGTGTTGCAGAGGCTCAAGAGAGGGATGCAGAGGCTCAAGAGAGTGATGAAGAGGCTAAAAAGAGTTGTGCTGAGGCTCAAGAGACTGATGCAGAGGCTTACGAGAGAGTTGCAGAGTATGAAGAGAGTGTTGCAGACGCTCAAGAGATGGATACAGAGGCTCAAGAGAGTGATGCAGAGACTGAAGAGAAATATGCAGAGGCTCATTAGAGTGATGCAGAGGCTTACGATAGTGATGCAGAGGCTCAAGAGAGGGATGCAGAGGCTTAAGAGAGTGATGCAAAGGCTCAGGAGAGGGATGCAGAGGCTCATGAGAGGGATGCAGGAGTTCAAGAGAGGGATGCAGAGGCTTACGAGAGTGATGCAGAGGCATAAGAGAGTGATGCAGAGGCTCAAAAGAGTAATGCAGAGGCTCATGAGAATGATGTAGAGGCTTAAGAGAGAGATGCAGAGGCTCAAGAGAATGATGCAGAGGCTCAAGAGAGGGATGCAGGGGATCATGGGAGGGATGCAGAGGCTTAAGAGAGCGATGCAGAGGCTGAAGAGAGTGATGCAGAGGCTCAAGAGTGTGATGTAGAGGCTCAAGAGAGTGATGCAGAGGCTCAAGAGAGTGATGCAGAATATCATGAGAGTGATACAGAGGCTCAAGAGAGTGATGCAGAGGATCAAGAGAGGTAAGCAGAGGCTTAAGAGAGTGATGCAGAGGCCGAAGAGAGTGATGCAGAGGCTTAAGAGAGTGATGCAGAGGCTGAAGAGAGTGTTGCAGAGGCTCAAGAGAGTGATGCAGAGGCTAAAAAGAGTTGTGCTGAGGCACAAGAGACTGATGCAAAGGCTTACGAGAGAGATGCAGAGGCTGAAGAGAGTGTTGCAGACGCTCAAGAGATGGATACAGAGGCTCAAAAGAGTGATGCAGAGACTCAAGAGAGTTATGCAGAGGCTCATTAGAGTGATGCAGAGGCTTACGAGAGTGATGCAGAGGCTCAAGAGAGGGATGCAGAGGCTTAAGAGAGTGATGCAAAGGCTCAGGAGAGGGATGCAGAGGCTCATGAGAGGGATGCAGAGGCTCATTGATGCATGACAATTACTGAAAGCGGCGATTGATAACATTTTCCCCAAACCCTCCCTGCAGTTTTCAAAATATCCCAAACATCCCAAATTCGACGCTTGAGCCATATTTTCGAGCCAAATACGGGCTCTCTGCACGTATTCACTGTTTGAAATTACGACTTTTTATACCGAAAATATGCCAATTACTGAAAGCGGCGATGGATCACATTTTGCCCAAACCCTCCCTGCAGTTTCCAAAATATCCCAAACATCCCAAAATCAACGCTTGAGCCATCACTCAAGTTCATGAGAGTGATGCAGATGCACAAGAGAATGATGTAGAGGCTTAAGAGAGGGATTCAGAGGCTCAAGAGAATGATGCAGGGGCTCAAGTGAGTGATGCAGAGGCTTAAGAGAGGGATGCAGAGGATCAAGAGAGTGATGCAGAGGCTCAAGAGAGTGATGAAGAGGCTCAACAGAGTGATTCAGATGCTTACGAGAGTGATGTAGAGGCTTAAGAGAGTGATGCAGAGGCTTATGAGAGGGATGCAGAGGCTCAAGAGAGGGATGAAGAGGATCAAGAGAGGGATGAAGAGGCTCAAGTGAGGGAAGCAGAGGCACAAGAAAGGGATGCAAAGGCTCTTGAGAGTGACGCAGAGGCTCAAGAGTGGGATGCAGAGTCTTATGAGAGTGATGCAAAGGCTTAAGAGAGTGATGCAGAGGCTTAAGAAAGTGATGCAGAGGCTCAAGAGAGGGAAGCAGGGGCTCAAGCGAGTGATGCAGAGGCTGAAGAGAGTGATTTAGAGGCTTACGAGAGTGATGCAGAGGCTTAAGAGAGTGATGCAGAGGCTCAAGAGAGTGATGCAGAGGATCAAGAGAGGGAAGCAGAGGCTTGAGAGAGTGATGCAGAGGCTGAAGAGAGTGAGGCAGAGGCTTTAGAGAGTGATGCAGAGGCTCAAGAGAGTGATGCAGAGGCTCACGAGAGTGATGCAGAGGATCAAGTGAGTGATGCAGAGACTCGAGAGAGTGATTCAGAGGCTAACGAGAGTGATGCAGAAAATCAAGAGAGTGATGTAGAGGCTCGACAGAGTTATGCAGAGGCCTCAAGAGAGGGATTCATAGGCTTAAGAGAGTGATGCAGAGGCTCAAGAGAGGGATGCAGAGGCACAAGAGAGTGATGCAGAGGCTTACGAAAGTGAGGCAGAGGATTAGGAGAGAGATGCAGAGGCTCAAGAGAGTGATGCAAAGACTCAAGAGAGTTACGCAGAGGCTCAAGAGAATGGTGCAGAGCCTTACGAGAGTGATGCAGAGGCTCAAGAGATTGATGCAGAGGCTTAAGAGAGGGATGCAGAGGCTCAAGAGAGGGATGCAGAGGCTCAAGAGAGGGATGCAGGGGCTCAAGAGAGGGATGCAGAGGCTCAATAGAGGGATGCAGAGGCTCAAGAGAGTGATGCAAAGACTCAAGAGAGTTACGCAGAGGCTCAAGAGAATGGTGCAGAGCCTTACGAGAGTGATGCAGAGGCTCAAGAGAGGGATGCAGAGGCTCAAGAGAGGGATGCAGGGGCTCAAGAGAGGGATGCAGAGGCTCAATAGAGGGATGCAGAGGCTTAAGAGAGTGATGCAAAGGCTCAGGAGAGGGATGCAGAGGCTCATGAGAGGGATGCAGGAGTTCAAGAGAGGGATGCAGAGGCTCAAGAAAGGGATGCAGAGGCTTAAGAAAGTGATGCAAAGGCTCAGAATAGTGATGGAGAGGCTAAGAGAAGGATGCAGGGGCCCAGGAGAGTGATGCAGATGCTCAAGAGAGGGATGCAGAGGATGAAGAGAGTGATGGAGAGGCTCAAGAGAGGGATGCAGGGGCCTAAGAGAGTGATGCAGATGCTTAGGAGAGTTATGCAAAGGCTGAATAGAGGGATGCAGAGGCTCATGAGAGGGATGCAGGAGTTCAAGACAGGGATGCAGAGGCTCATGAGAGGGATGCAGGAGTTCAAGAGAGGGATGCAGAGGCTCAAGAGAGTTTTGCAGAGGCTTAAGAGAGAGACGCTGAGGCTCCAGAGAGGGATGCAGAGGCTAAAGAGAGTGATGAAGAGGGTGAAGAGAGAGATGCAGAGGCTTAAGAGAGTGATGCAGAGGCTCAAAAGAGTAATGCAGAGGCTCAAGAGAATGATGTATAGGCTTAAGAGAGGGATGCAGAGGCTCAAGAGAATGATGCAGAGGCTCAAAAGAGTGATGCAGAGGATCAATTGAGGGATGCAGAGGCTTTGGAGAGCGATGCAGAGGATCAAGAGAGTGATGCAGAGGCTCAAGCGGGTGATGTAGAGGTTCAAGAGAGTGATCCAAAGGCTCAAGAGAGTGATGCAGAGGATCATGAGAGTGATGCAGAGGCTCAAGAGAGTGATGCAGAGGATCAAGAGAGGTAAGCAGAGGCTTAAGAGAGTGATGCAGAGGCCGACGAGAGTGATGCAGAGGCTTAAGAGAGTGATGCAGAGGCTGAAGAGAGTGTTGCAGAGGCTCAAGAGAGGGATGCAGAGGCTCAAGAGAGTGATGCAGAGGCTGAAAAGAGTTGTGCTGAGGCTCAAGAGACTGATGCAGAGGCTTACGAGAGAGTTGCAGAGGATTAAGAGAGTGTTGCAGACGCTCAAGAGATGGATACAGAGGCTCAAGAGAGTGATGCAGAGGCTCAAGAGAATGATGCAGAGGCTCAAGAGAGGGATGCAGGGGATCAAGGGAGGGATGCAGAGGCTTAAGAGAGTGATGCAGAGGCTCAAGAGAGTGATGCAGAGGCTCAAGAGAGTGATGCAGAGGCTCAAGAGAGTGATGCAGTGGCTCAAGAGAGGGATGCAGTGGCTCAAGAGAGATATGCAGAGGCTTAAGTGAGTGATGCAGAGGCTCAAGAGAGTGATGCAGAGGCTTATGAGAGGGATGCCGAGGCTCAAGAGAGTGATGCAGTGGCTCAAGAGAGGTATGCAGAGGCTTAAGAGAGTGATGCAGAGGCTTATAGAGTGATGCAGAGGCTTACGAGAGGGATGCAGAGGCTGAAGAGAGTGATGCAGAGGCTTAAGAGAGAGATGCAGAAGCTCAAGAGAGTGATGCAGAGGCTAAAGAGAGTGATGCAGAGGCTCTAGAGAGGGATGCAGGGGCTCAAGAGAGGGATGCAGAGGCTCAATAGAGGGATGCAGGGACTCAAGAGAGTTATGCAGAGGCTCATTAGAGTGATGCAGAGGCTTACGAGAGTGATGCAGAGGCTCAAGAAAGGGATGCAGAGGCTGAAGAGAGTATTGCAGAGGCTCAAGAGAGGGATACAGAGGCTCAAGAGAGTGATGCAGAGACTCAAGAGAGTTATGCAGAGGCTCATTAGAGTGATGCAGAGGCTTACGAGAGTGATGCAGAGGCTCAAGAAAGGGATGCAGAGGCTTAAGAGAGTGATGCAAAGGCTCAGGAGAGGGATGCAGAGGCTCATGAGAGGGATGCAGGAGTTCAGGAGATGGATGCAGAGGCTTAAGAGAGTGATGCAGAGGCTTAAGAGAGTGATGCAGAGGCTCAGAATAGTGATGCAGAGGCTTAAGAGAGTTATGCAGAGGCTGAAGAGAGTGTTACAGAGGTTCAAGAGAGGGATGCAGAGGCTCAAGAGAGTGTTGCAAAGACTCAAGAGAGTTACGCAGAGTCTCAAGAGAATGGTGCAGAGCCTTACGAGAGTGATGCAGAGGCTCAATAGATTGATGCAGAGGCTTAAGCGAGGGATGCAGAGGCTCAAGAGAGGGATGCAGAGGCTGAAGAGAGGGATGCAGGGGCTCAAGAGAGGGATGCAGAGGCTCAATAGAGGGATGCAGAGGCTTAAGAGAGTGATGCAAAGGCTCAGGAGAGGGATGCAGAGGCTCATGAGAGGGATGCAGGAGTTCAAGAGAGGGATGCAGAGGCTCAAGAAAGGGATGCAGAGGCTTAAGAAAGTGACGCAAAGGCTCAGAATAGTGATGCAGAGGCTTAAGAGGTTGATGCAGAGGCTCAAGAAAGTGATGGAGAGGCTAAGAGAAGGATGCAGGGGCCCAGGAGAGTGATGCAGATGCTCAAGAGAGGGATGCAGAGGATGAAGAGAGTGATGGAGAGGCTCAAGAGAGGGATGCAGGGGCCTAAGAGAGTGATGCAGATGCTCAGGAGAGTGATGCAAAGGCTGAATAGAGGGATGCAGAGGCTCATGAGACTGATGCAGGAGTTCAAGACAGGGATGCAGAGGCTCATGAGAGGGATGCAGGAGTTCAAGAGAGGGATGCAGAGGTTCAAGAGAGTTATGCAGAGGCTTAAGAGAGAGATGCTGAGGCTCCAGAGAGGGATGCAGAGGCTAAACAGAGTGATGAAGAGGGTGAAGAGAGAGATGCAGAGGCTTAAGAGAGTGATACAGAGGCTCAAAATAGTAATGCAGAGGCTCAAGAGAATGATGTATAGGCTTAAGAGAGGGATGCAGAGGCTCAAGAGAATGATGCAGAGGCTCAAAAGAGTGATGCAGAGGATCAATTGAGGGATGCAGAGGCTTAGGAGAGCGATGCAGAGGATCAAGCGAGTGATGCAGAGGCTCAAGAGGGTGATGTAGAGGTTCAAGAGAGTGATGAAAAGGCTCAAGAGAGTGATGCAGAGGATCATGAGAGTGATGCAGAGGCTCAAGAGAGTGATGCAGAGGATCAAGAGAGGTAAGCAGAGGCTTAAGAGAGTGATGCAGAGGCCGACGAGAGTGATGCAGAGGCTTAAGAGAGTGATGCAGAGGCTGAAGAGAGTGTTGCAGAGGCTCAAGAGAGGGATGCAGAGGCTCAAGAGAGTGATGAAGAGGCTAAAAAGAGTTGTGCTGAGGCTCAAGAGACTGATGCAGAGGCTTACGAGAGAGTTGCAGAGTATGAAGAGAGTGTTGCAGACGCTCAAGAGATGGATACAGAGGCTCAAGAGAGTGATGCAGAGACTGAAGAGAGTTATGCAGAGGCTCATTAGAGTGATGCAGAGGCTTACGAGAGTGATGCAGAGGCTCAAGAGAGGGATGCAGAGGCTTAAGCGAGTGATGCAAAGGCTCAGGAGAGGGATGCAGAGTCTCATGAGAGGGATGCAGGAGTTCAAGAGAGGGATGCAGAGGCTTACGAGAGTGATGCAGAGGCTTAAGAGAGTGATGCAGAGGCTCAAAAGAGTAATGCAGAGGCTCATGAGAATGATGTAGAGGCTTAAGAGAGAGATGCAGAGGCTCAAGAGAATGATGCAGAGGCTCAAGAGAGGGATGCAGGGGATCAAGGGAGGGATGCAGAGGCTTAAGAGAGCGATGCAGAGGCTCAAGAGAGTGATGCAGAGGCTCAAGAGTGTGATGTAGAGGCTCAAGAGAGTGATGCAGAGGCTCAAGAGAGTGATGCAGAATATCATGAGAGTGATACAGAGGCTCAAGAGAGTGATGCAGAGGATCAAGAGGGGTAAGCAGAGGCTTAAGAGAGTGATGCAGAGGCCGAAGAGAGTGATGCAGAGGCTTAAGAGAGTGATGCAGAGGCTGAAGAGAGTGTTGCAGAGGTTCAAGAAAGAGTTATGCAGAGGCTAAAAAGAGTTGTGCTGAGGCACAAGAGACTGATGCAAAGGCTTACGAGAGAGATGCAGAGGCTGAAGAGAGTGTTGCAGACGCTCAAGAGATGGATACAGAGGCTCAAAAGAGTGATGCAGAGACTCAAGAGAGTTATGCAGAGGCTCATTAGAGTGATGCAGAGGCTTACGAGAGTGATGCAGAGGCTCAAGAGAGGGATGCAGAGGCTTAAGAGAGTGATGCAAAGGCTCAGGAGAGGGATGCAGAGGCTCATGAGAGGGATGCAGAGGCTCATTGATGCATGACAATTACTGAAAGCGGCGATTGATAACATTTTCCCCAAACCCTCCCTGCAGTTTTCAAAATATCCCAAACATCCCAAGTTCGACGCTTGAGCCATATTTTCGAGCCAAATACGGGCTCTCTGCACGTATTCACTGTTTGAAATTACGACTTTTTATACCGAAAATATGCCAATTACTGAAAGCGGCGATGGATCACATTTTGCCCAAACCCTCCCTGCAGTTTCCAAAATATCCCAAACATCCCAAAATCAACGCTTGAGCCATCACTCAAGTTCATGAGAGTGATGCAGAGGCACAAGAGAATGATGTAGAGGCTTAAGAGAGGGATTCAGAGGCTCAAGAGAATGATGCAGGGGCTCAAGTGAGTGATGCAGAGGCTTAAGAGAGGGATGCAGAGGATCAAGAGAGTGATGCAGAGGCTCAAGAGAGTGATGCAGAGGCTCAACAGAGTGATTCAGATGCTTACGAGAGTGATGTAGAGGCTTAAGAGAGTGATGCAGAGGCTTATGAGAGGGATGCAGAGGCTCAAGAGAGGGATGAAGAGGATCAAGAGAGGGATGAAGAGGCTCAAGTGAGGGAAGCAGAGGCACAAGAAAGGGATGCAAAGGCTCTTGAGAGTGACGCAGAGGCTCAAGAGTGGGATGCAGAGTCTTATGAGAGTGATGCAAAGGCTTAAGAGAGTGATGCAGAGGCTTAAGAAAGTGATGCAGAGGCTCAAGAGAGGGATGCAGGGGCTCAAGCGAGTGATGCAGAGGCTGAAGAGAGTGATTTAGAGGCTTACGAGAGTGATGCAGAGGCTTAAGAGAGTGATGCAGAGGCTCAAGAGGCATCACTCTCTTCAGCCTCTGCATCCCTCTCGTAAGCCTCTGCATCACTCTATAAGCCTCTGCATCACTCTCTTAAGCCTCTGCATACCTCTCTTGAGCCACTGCATCACTCTCTTCAGCCTCGGCATCCCTCTCATAAGCCTCTGCATCACTCTCTTGAGCCTCTGCATCACTCTCTTAAGCCTCTGCATCCCTCTCTGGAGCCTCAGCATCTCTCTCTTAAGCCTCTGCAAAACTCTCTTGAACCTCTGCATCCCTCTCTTGAACTCCTGCATCCCTCTCATGAGCCTCTGCATCCCTGTCTTGAACTCCTGCATCCCTCTCATGAGCCTCTGCATCCCTCTATTCACCCTTTGCATCTCTCTCCTAAGCATCTGCATCACTCTCTTAGGCCCCTGCATCCCTCTCTTGAGCCTCTCCATCACTCTCTTCATCCTCTGCATCCCTCTCTTGAGCATCTTCATCACTCTCCTGGGCCCCTGCATCCTTCTCTTAGCCTCTCCATCACTTTCTTTAGCCTCTGCATCAACCTCTTAAGCCTCTGCATCACTATTCTGAGCCTTTGCATCACTTTCTTAAGCCTCTGCATCCCTTTCTTGAGCCTCTGCATCCCTCTCTTGAACTCCTGCATCCCTCTCATGAGCCTCTGCATCCCTCTCCTGAGCCTTTGCATCACTCTCTTAAGCCTCTGCATCCCTTTATTGAGCCTCTGCATCCCTCTCTTGAGCCCCTGCATCCCTCTCTTGAGCCTCTGCATCCCTCTCTTGAGCCTCTGCATCCCTCTCTTAAGCCTCTGCATCAATCTCTTGAGCCTCTGCATCACTATCGTAAGGCTCTGCACCATTCTCTTGAGCCTCTGCGTAACTCTCTTGAGTCTTTGCATCACTCTCTTGAGCCTCTGCATCCCTCTCTTGAGCCTCTGCAACACTCTCTTCAGCCTCTGCATAACTCTCTTAAGCCTCTGCATCACTCTCTTAAGCCTCTGCATCACTCTCTTAAGCCTCTGCATCCCTCTCCTGAACTCCTGCATCCCTCTCATGAGCCTCTGCATCCCTCTCCTGAGCCTTTGCATCACTCTCTTAAGCCTCTGCATCCCTTTCTTGAGCCTCTACATCACTCTCGTAAGCCTCTGCATCACTCTAATGAGCCTCTGCATAACTCTCTTGAGTCTCTGCATCACTCTCTTGAGCCTCTGCATCCCTCTCTTGAGCCTCTTCAACACTCTCTTCAGCCTCTGCATCCCTTTCTTGAGCCTCTGCATCACTCTCGTAAGCCTCTGCATCACTCTAATGAGCCTCTGCATAACTCTCTTGAGTCCCTGCATCCCTCTATTGAGCCTCTGCATCCCTCTCTTGAGCCCCTGCATTACTCTCTAGAGCCTCTGCATCACTCTCTTTAGCCTCTGCATCACTCTCTTGAGCTTCTGCATCTCTCTCTTAAGCCTCTGCATCACTCTCTTCAGCCTCTGCATCCCTCTCGTAAGCCTCTGCATCACTCTATAAGCCTCTGCATCACTCTCTTAAGCCTCTGCATACCTCTCTTGAGCCACTGCATCACTCTCTTGAGCCTCGGCATCCCTCTCATAAGCCTCTGCATCACTCTCTTGAGCCTCTGCATCACTCTCTTAAGCCTCTGCATATCTCTCTTGAGCCACTGCATCACTCTCTTGAGCCTCTGCATCACTCTCTTGAGCCTCTGCATCACTCTCTTGAGCCTTTGCATCACTTGTGTGAGCCTCTGCATCCCTCTCTTAAGCCTCTGCATCACTCTCTTGAGCCACTGCATCACTTTCTTGAGCCTCTGCATCACTTTCTTGAGCCTCTGCATCACTCTCTTGAGCCTCTTCATCAATCTCTTGAGCCTCTGCATCCCTCTCTTAAGCCTCTGCATCACTCTCTTTAGCCTCTGCATCACTCTCTTAAGCCTCTGCATCCCGCAATTGATTATCTGCATCACTCTCGTAAGCCTCTGCATCAGTCTCTTGAGCCTCTGCACAACACTTTTTAGCCTCTGCATCACTCTCTTGAGCCTCTGCATCTCTCTCCTGAGCATCTGCAACACTCTCTTCAGCCTCTGCATCACTCTCTTAAGCCTCTGCATCACTCACTTCGGCCTCTGCATCATTCTCTTAAGCCTCTGCTTACCTCTCTTGATCCTCTGCATCACTCTCTTGAGCCTCTGCATCACTCTCATGACATTCTGCATCACTATCTTGAGCCTCTGCATCACACTCTTGAGCCTCTGCATCACTCTCTTGAGCCTCTGCATTACTCTTTTGAGCCTCTGCATCACTCTCTTAAGCCTCTACATCTCTCTCTTCACCCTCTGCATCACTCTCTTTAGCCTCTGCATCCCTCTCTGGAACCTCAGCATCCCTCTCTTGAGCCTCTGCAGCACTCTCTTGAGCCTCTGCATCATTCTCTTGAGCCTCTGCATCCCTCTCTTGATTCTCTGCATCACTCTCTTGAGCCTCTGCATCCCTCTCGTAAGCCTCTGCATCACTCTCTTGAGCCTCTGCACCCCTCTCTTGAGCTCCTGCATCCCTATCATGAGCCTCTGCCTCCCTCTCTTGAACTCCCATCGACGCTCTCAGTAATTGGCATATTTTCGGTATAAAATGACGTAATTTCAAACTGCGAATACGTGCAGAGAGCCCAAATTTGGCTCCAAAATATGGCTCAAGCGTCGAATTTGTGATGTTTGGGATATTTTGAAAACTGCAGGGAGGGTTTGGGCAAAGTGTGATCCATCGTTGCTTTCAGTAATTGGCATATTTTCAGTATAAAAATTCGTAATTTCAAACTGCGAATACTTGCAGAGAGTCAGAATTTGGCTCCAAAATAAGGCTCAAGGTTCGAATTTAGGATGTTTGGGATATGCTCTCAGTAATTAATATATTTTCGGTATAAAAAGTCGTAATTTCAAACTGCGAATACGCGAAGAACGCCAGATTTTGGCTCCAAAATATGGCTCAAAGGTCGTATTTGGGATGTTTGGGATATTTTGCAAACTGCCGGGGGGTTTGGGCAAAATGTGACCCATCGCTGCTTTCAGTAATTGGCATATTTTCCAGCATCAATTTTGGGATGTTTGGGATGAAAAGTCGTAATTTCAAACTGCGAATACGTGCAGAGAGCCAGAATTTAGCTCCAAAATAATTCTCAAGGTTCGAACTTGGGATGTTTGGGATATTTTGAAAATTGCAGGGAAGGTTTGGGCAAAATGTGATCCATCGCCGCTCTCAGTAATTGGCATATTTTCGGGATAAAAGTTCGTAATTTCAAACTGCGAATACAGGCAGAGAGCCAGAATTTGGCTCCAAAATATGGCTCAAGCTTCGAATTTGGGATGTTTGCTATATTTTGAAAACTGCAGGGAGGGTTTGGGCAAAATGTGATCCATCGTTGCTCTCGGTAAATGGCATATTTTCGGTATAAAAAGACGTAATTTCAAATTGCGAATACGTGCAGAGAGCCCGAATTTGGCTTAAAAAATGGCGCAGGCGTCGAATTTGGGATATTTGGGATATTTTGAATACTGCAGGGGGGTGGGTTTCTGGCAATATGTGACATATCGCTGCTCTCAGTTATTGACATATTTTCAGTATAAAATGTCGTAATTTCAAACTGCAAATATGTGCAGAGAGCCAGAATTTGGCTCCAAAATATGGCTCAAGGGTCGAATTTGGAATGCTTGGGATAATTTGAAAACTGCAGAGAGGGTTTCGTCAAAATGCGACCCATCGCTGCTTTCAATAATTGGCATATTTTTGGTATAAAAAGTCGTAATTTCAAACGGCGAATACATGCAGAAAGCCAAATTTGGCTCCAAAATATAGCTCAAGGGTCGAATTTGGGATGTTTGGGATATTTTGAAAACTGCAGGGAGGGCTTGGGCAAAATGTAATCCATCGCTACACTCAGTAATTGGCATATTTTCGGTATAAAATTTTATAATTTCAATCTGCTAATACGTGCAGAGAGCATGAATTTGGCTCCAAAATATGGCTCTAGCGTCGAATTTGGGATGTTTGGGATATATTAAAACTGCAGGGAGGGTTTAGGCAAAATGTGATCCATTGCCGCTTTCAGTAATTGTCATGTTTTCGTTATAAAATGTCGTAATTTCAAACAGCGAATACCTGCAGACAGCCAGAATTTGGCTCCAAAATATAGCTCATGGGTCAAATTTGGGATGTTTGTGATATTTTGCAAACTGCCGGGGGGTTTGGGCAAAATGTGACCCATCACTGCTTTCAGTAATTGGCTTATTTTCAAGCGTCAAATTTGGAATGTTTGGGATAAAAAGTCGTAATTTCAAAATGCGAATACGTGCAGAGAGCCAGAATATAGCTCCAAAATAATTCTCAAGGGTCGAATTTGGATGTTTGGGATATTTTGAAAACTACAGGGGGGATTTTGGGCAAAATGTGACCTATTGCTGCTCACAGTAATTGACATATTTTCGGTAAAAAATATCGTAATTTCAAACTGTGAATATGTGCTGAGAGCCAGAATTTGGCTCCAAAATATTACTCAAGGGTCGAATTTGGGATGCTTGGGATAATTTGAAAACTGCAGAGAGGGTTTGGGCAAAATGTGATCCATCGCTGCTTTCAGTAATTGTCATATTTTCGGTATAAAAGTCGTAATTTCAAACAGGGAATACATGCAGAGAGCCAGAATTTAGCTCCAAAATAATTCTCAAAGTTCGAATTTGGGATGTTTAGGATATTTTGAAAATTGCAGGGAAGGTTTGGGCAAAATGTGATCCATCGCCGCTCTCAGTAATTGGCATAATTTCGGTATAAAAAGTCGTAATTTCAAACTGCTAATACGTGCAAAGAGCCCGAATTTGGCTTCAAAATATGGCTCAAGCGTCGAATTTGGGATGTTTGGGATATTTTGAAAACTGCAGGGGGGGTTTGGGCAAAGTGTGACCTATTGCTGTTCTCAATAATTGACATATTTTCGGTAAAACCTATCGTAATTTCAAACTGCGAATATGTGCAGAGATCCAGAATTTGGCTCCAAAATATGGCTCAAGGGTCGAATTTGGGATTCTTGGCGTAATTTGAAAACTGCAGAGAGGGTTTGGGCAAAATGTGATCCATCGCCGCTTTCAGTAATTGGCATATTTTTGGTATAAAAGTCGTAATTTCAAACTGGGAATACATGCTGAGAGCCAGAATTTGGCTCCAAAATATGGCTCAAGCGTCGAAATTGGGATGTTTGCTATATTTTGAAAACTGCAGGGAGGGTTTGGGCAAAATGTGATCCATCGTCGCTCTCAGTAAATGGCATATTTTCGGTATAAAAAGACGTAATTTCAAACTGCAAATACGTGCAGAGAGCCCGAATTTTACTTCAAAATATATCTCAAGCGTCGAATTTGGGATGTTTGGGATATTTCGAAAACTGCCGGGGAGGGTGGGGGGGGGGGGTTGTTTGGGCAAAATGTGACCTGTCGCTGCTCTCAGTAATTGATATATTTTCGGTATAAAATGTCGAAATTTCATACTGCGAAAATGTGCAGAGAGCCGGAATTTGGCTCCAAAGTATGGCTCAAGGGTCGAATTTGGGGTGTTTGGGATAATTTGAAAACTGCAGAGAGGGTTTCGTCAAAATTCGATCCATCGCTGCTTTCAGCAATTGGCATATTTTCGGTATAAAAAGTCGTAATTTCAAAAAGCGAATACGTGCAGAGAGCCCGAATTTGGCTCAGAAATATGGCTTAAGCGTCAAATTTGTGATGTTTAGGATATTTCTAAAACTGCAGGGAGGGTTTGGGCAAAATGTGACCCATCGCCGGTCTCAGTAATTGGCATTTTGTCGGTATAAAGAGACGTAATTTCAGACTGCGAATTCGTGCAGAGAGCCCAAATTTGGCTCCAATATATGGCTCAAGCTTCGAATTTAGGATGTTTGAGATATTTTGAAAACTGCAGGGGGGGGGGGGGTAAAATGTGACCTCTCGCCGCTCGCAGTAATTGACATATCTTCGGTGTATAATTTCGTAATTTCAAACTGCGAATATGTGCAGAGAGCAATAATTTGGCTCCAAAATATGGCTCAAGCGTCGAATTTGGGATATTTGGGATATTTTGAATACTGCAGGGGGGGTGGGTTTCTGGCAATATGTGACATATCGCTGCTCTCAGTTATTGACATATTTTCAGTATAAAATGTCGTAATTTCAAACTGCAAATATGTGCAGAGAGCCAGAATTTGGCTCCAAAATATGGCTCAAGGGTCGAATTTGGAATGCTTGGGATAATTTGAAAACTGCAGAGAGGGTTTCGTCAAAATGCGACCCATCGCTGCTTTCAATAATTGGCATATTTTTGGTATAAAAAGTCGTAATTTCAAACGGCGAATACATGCAGAAAGCCAAATTTGGCTCCAAAATATAGCTCAAGGGTCGAATTTGGGATGTTTGGGATATTTTGAAAACTGCAGGGAGGGCTTGGGCAAAATGTAATCCATCGCTACACTCAGTAATTGGCATATTTTCGGTATAAAATTTTATAATTTCAATCTGCTAATACGTGCAGAGAGCATGAATTTGGCTCCAAAATATGG
This sequence comes from Procambarus clarkii, assembly GCF_040958095.1. NCBI lineage: Eukaryota > Metazoa > Arthropoda > Malacostraca > Decapoda > Cambaridae > Procambarus > Procambarus clarkii. The sequence goes on from NW_027189135.1 coordinate 235,620, forward strand.
CTCTAGCGTCGAATTTGGGATGTTTGGGATATATTAAAACTGCAGGGAGGGTTTAGGCAAAATGTGATCCATTGCCGCTTTCAGTAATTGTCATGTTTTCGTTATAAAATGTCGTAATTTCAAACAGCGAATACCTGCAGACAGCCAGAATTTGGCTCCAAAATATAGCTCATGGGTCAAATTTGGGATGTTTGTGATATTTTGCAAACTGCCGGGGGGTTTGGGCAAAATGTGACCCATCACTGCTTTCAGTAATTGGCTTATTTTCAAGCGTCAAATTTGGAATGTTTGGGATAAAAAGTCGTAATTTCAAAATGCGAATACGTGCAGAGAGCCAGAATATAGCTCCAAAATAATTCTCAAGGGTCGAATTTGGGATGTTTGGGATATTTTGAAAACTACAGGGGGGATTTTGGGCAAAATGTGACCTATTGCTGCTCACAGTAATTGACATATTTTCGGTAAAAAATATCGTAATTTCAAACTGTGAATATGTGCTGAGAGCCAGAATTTGGCTCCAAAATATTACTCAAGGGTCGAATTTGGGATGCTTGGGATAATTTGAAAACTGCAGAGAGGGTTTGGGCAAAATGTGATCCATCGCTGCTTTCAGTAATTGTCATATTTTCGGTATAAAAGTCGTAATTTCAAACAGGGAATACATGCAGAGAGCCAGAATTTAGCTCCAAAATAATTCTCAAAGTTCGAATTTGGGATGTTTAGGATATTTTGAAAATTGCAGGGAAGGTTTGGGCAAAATGTGATCCATCGCCGCTCTCAGTAATTGGCATCATTTCGGTATAAAAAGTCGTAATTTCAAACTGCTAATACGTGCAAAGAGCCCGAATTTGGCTTCAAAATATGGCTCAAGCGTCGAATTTGGGATGTTTGGGATATTTTGAAAACTGCAGGGGGGGTTTGGGCAAAGTGTGACCTATTGCTGTTCTCAATAATTGACATATTTTCGGTAAAACCTATCGTAATTTCAAACTGCGAATATGTGCAGAGATCCAGAATTTGGCTCCAAAATATGGCTCAAGGGTCGAATTTGGGATTCTTGGCGTAATTTGAAAACTGCAGAGAGGGTTTGGGCAAAATGTGATCCATCGCCGCTTTCAGTAATTGGCATATTTTTGGTATAAAAGTCGTAATTTCAAACTGGGAATACATGCTGAGAGCCAGAATTTGGCTCCAAAATATGGCTCAAGCGTCGAAATTGGGATGTTTGCTATATTTGAAAACTGCAGGGAGGGTTTGGGCAAAATGTGATCCATCGTCGCTCTCAGTAAATGGCATATTTTCGGTATAAAAAGACGTAATTTCAAACTGCAAATACGTGCAGAGAGCCCGAATTTTACTTCAAAATATATCTCAAGCGTCGAATTTGGGATGTTTGGGATATTTCGAAAACTGCCGGGGAGGGTGGGGGGGGGGGTTGTTTGGGCAAAATGTGACCTGTCGCTGCTCTCAGTAATTGATATATTTTCGGTATAAAATGTCGAAATTTCATACTGCGAAAATGTGCAGAGAGCCGGAATTTGGCTCCAAAGTATGGCTCAAGGGTCGAATTTGGGGTGTTTGGGATAATTTGAAAACTGCAGAGAGGGTTTCGTCAAAATTCGATCCATCGCTGCTTTCAGCAATTGGCATATTTTCGGTATAAAAAGTCGTAATTTCAAAAAGCGAATACGTGCAGAGAGCCCGAATTTGGCTCAGAAATATGGCTCAAGCGTCAAATTTGTGATGTTTAGGATATTTCTAAAACTGCAGGGAGGGTTTGGGCAAAATGTGACCCATCGCCGGTCTCAGTAATTGGCATTTTGTCGGTATAAAGAGACGTAATTTCAGACTGCGAATTCGTGCAGAGAGCCCAAATTTGGCTCCAATATATGGCTCAAGCTTCGAATTTAGGATGTTTGAGATATTTTGAAAACTGCAGGGGGGGGGGTAAAATGTGACCTCTCGCCGCTCGCAGTAATTGACATATCTTCGGTGTATAATTTCGTAATTTCAAACTGCGAATATGTGCAGAGAGCAATAATTTGGCTCCAAAATATGGCTCAAGCGTCGAATTTGGGATGTTTGGGATATTTTGAAAACTGCAGGGAGGGTTTGGGCAAAATGTGGTCCATCGTTGCTTTCAGTAATTGGCATATTTTCAGTATAAAAAGTCGTAATTTTAAACTGCGAATACTTGCAGAGAGTCAGAAATTGGCTCCAAAATAAGGCTCAAGGTTCGAATTTATGATGTTTGGGATATGCTCTCAGTAATTAATATATTTTCGGTATAAAAATTCGTAATATCAAACTGCGAACATGTGCAGAGAGCCAGAATTTGGCAGCATTCCTGCATTAGGAGTTTGCCCCTTATTAATGTAGGGCTAAGTAAGCCTAAAGGGTCAAATGGTTGACTGACATACGAGAGTAATTTTCTCATGGTGAGGGATGAATTATTGGTTTGTACTGACTTGACATTCATCTCGTCAGTACCTGTGTTCCATTCCACGCCCAGAACTTTTAATTGATTAGGCTCCTGATAACCCGGAAATTCTTTCTCGATTATCTGGTTTAATGATTTATTGTTTGAGGCCCATGATTGTAGTGGCATATTGGCTCCTAATAACTCACGGTTAGCCTCATGGTAGATTTCTACCAATTTGGATTTGTCATTTGTAGTTCGCTGGAAATTATCGACATACGTGTTGTCACTGATCTATGTTTTATAAGGGCTATTTGACTTCCTCAAATGTGTATCTAATGTGGCTTGAAGTAGAAACGGGGAGGAAGTCGCTCCGAATAGCACAGAGGCAAACCGGTAGGTTATGACATCACTGTCAGGATCCAGTGGGTCCTTTATCCAGAGAAATTTGGTGTAGTTACGATCCTCTTCTTGCAAGCCTACTCTAAGGAAAGCTTTACTGATATCAGCAGTATAAGCGAAAATACCATTGCGGAATCGTAATAGTACATCATGTAGCTGGTAATACAAACTGGTAATACATGCAGAGAGCCAGAATTTGGCTCCAAAATATGGCTCAAGCGTTGAATTTGGGATGCTTCGGATATTTTGAAAACTGCAGGAAGGGTTTGGGAAATATGTGACCCATCGCCGCTCTCAGTAATTGGCATTTTTTCGGTAAAAAAAGACGTAATTTCAGACTGCGAATACGCGAAGAAAGCCAGATTTTGGCTCCAAAATATGGCTCAAAGGTCGTATTTTGGATGTTTGGGATATTTTGCAAACTGCCGGGGGGTTTGGGCAAAATGTCACCCATCGCTGCTCTCGGTAATTAACATATTTTCGGTATAAAATGTCGTAATTTCAACCTGCGAATATGTGCAGAGAGCAAGAATTTGGCTCCAAAATATGGCTCAAGGGTCGAATTAGGGATGCTTGGGATATTTTGAAAACTGCAGGGAGGGTTTGGGGAAAATGTGACCCATCGCTGCTCTCAGTAATTGGCATTTTTTCGGTATAAAAAGACGTAATTTCAGACTGCTAATACGTGCATAGAGCCCGAATTTGACTCCAAAATATGGCTCAAGTTTATATTTAAGATGTTTGGGATATTTCGAAATCTGCAGGGGGGGGGAGGGGTTTGGGCAAAATGTGACCTATCGCCGCTCTCAGTAATTGACATATCTTCGGTGTATAAATTCGTAATTTCAAACTGCTAATATGTGCAGAGAGCCAGAATTTGGCTCCAAAATATGGCTCAAGCGTCGAATTTGGGATGTTTGGGATATTTTGAAAACTGCACGGACGGCTTTATGCAAAATGTGATCCATCGTCGCACTCAGTAATTGGCATATTTTCGGTATAAAATATCGTAATTTCAAACTGCGAATACGTGCAGAGAGCCAAAATTTAGCTCCAAAATATAGGTCATGGGTCGAATTTGGGATGTTTGGGATATTTTGAAAACTGCAGGGTGGTTTGGGCAAAATGTGACCCATCGTCGCAGTCAGTAATTGGCATATTTTCAGTATGAAAAGTCGTAATTTCAAACTGTGAATACATGCAGAAAGCCAAACGTTGGCTCCAAAATATGGCTCAAGGGTCGAATTTGGGATGCCTGGGATTTTTTGAAAACTGCAGGGAGAGTTTGGGCAAAATGTGATCCATCGCCGCTTTCAGTAATTGTCATGTTTTCGGTATAAAAAGTCGTAATTTCAAACTGCGAATACGTTCAGAGAGCCAGAATTTAGCACCAAAATAATTCTCATGGGTCGAATTTGGGATGTTTGGGATATTTCGAAAACTGCAGGGAAGGTTTGGGAAAAATGTGATCCATGTCCGCTCTCATTAATTGGCATATTTTCGGTATAAAAAGTCGTAATTTCAAACTGCGAATACGTGCAGAGAGCCAGAATTTGGCTCCAAATTGTAACTCAAGTGTTGAATTTGGGACATTTGGGATATTTTGGAAACTGCAGGGAGGGTTTGGGCAAAATGTGATCCATCGTAGCTTTCAGTAATTGGCATATTTTCAGTATAAAAAGTCGTAATTTCAAAAAGCGAATACGTGCAGAGAGCCCGAATTTGGCTCAAAAATCTGGTTCAAGCGTCGAATTTGTGATGTTTAGGATATTTTGAAAACTGCAGGGAGGGTTTGGGCAAATTGTTATCCATCGCCGCTTTCAGTAATTGGCATATTTTCGGTATGAAAAGTCGTAATTTCAAACTGCGAATACATGCCGAAAGCCAAACGTTGGCTCCAAAATATGGCTCAAGGGTCGAATTGGGGATGTTTGGGATATTTTAAAAACTGCAGGGATGGCCTGGGCAAAATGTGATCCATCGCCACACTCAGTAATTGGCATATTTTCGGTATAAGATGAAATAATTACAAACTGCGAACACGTGCAGAGACCCCGAATTTGGCTCCAAAATATGGTTCAAGCGTCGAATTAGAGATGTTTGGGATATTTTGAAAACTGCAGGGAGGGTTTGGGCAAAATGTGATCTATCGCCGCTTTCAGTAATTGTCATGTTTTCGGAATAAAAAGTCGTAATTTCAAACTGCGAATACGTTTTGAGAGCCAGAATTTAGCTCCAAAATAATTCTCAAGGGTCGAATTTGGGATGTTTGGGATATTTCGAAAACTGCAGGGAAGGTTTGGGCAAAATGTGATCCATCGCCGTTCTCAGTAATTGACATATTTTCAGTATAAAAAGTCGTTATTTCAAACTGCGAATATGTGCAGAGCCACAATTTGGATCCAACATTTGGCACAAGGGTTGAATTTTGGATGTTTGTGAGGGGGGGGGGGGGTTTGGGCAAAATGTGAACCATCGACGCTCTCAGTAATTGGCATATTTTCGGTATAAAATGACGTAATTTCAAACTGCGAATACGTGAAGAGCCCAAATTTGGCTCCAAAATATGGCTCAAGCGTCGAATTTGTGATGTTTGGGATATTTTGAAAACTGCAGGGAGGGTTTGGGCAAAGTGTGATCCATCGTTGCTTTCAGTAATTGGCATATTTTCAGTATAAGAAGTCGTAATTTCAAACTGCGAATACTTGCAGAGAGTCAGAATTTGGCTCCAAAATAAGGCTCAAGGTTCGAATTTAGGATGTTTGGGATATGCTCTCAGTAATTAATATATTTTCGGTATAAAAAGTCGTAATTTCAAACTGCGAATAGGTGCAGACGCCAGAATTTGGCTCCAAAATAAGGCTCAAGCGTTAAATTTGTGATGTTTGGGAAAATTTGGAAACTGCAGGGAAAGTTTGGGCAAATTGTGATCCATCGCCGCTTTCAGTAATTGGCATATTTTCGGTACAAAATTCGTAATTTCAAACTGGTAATACATGCAGAGAGCCAGAATTTGGCTCCAAAGTATGGCTCAAGCGTTGAATTTGGGATGCTTCGGATATTTTGAAAACTGCAGGAAGGGTTTGGGAAAAATGTGACCCATCGCCGCTCTCAGTAATTGACATTTTTTCGGTATAAAAAGACGTAATTTCAGACTGCGAATACGTGCAGAGAGCACGAATTTGGCTCCAAAATATGGCTCAAAGGTCGTATTTGGGATGTTTGGGATATTTTGCAAACTGCCGGGGGGTTTGGGCAAAATGTGACCCATCGCTGCTTTCAGTAATTGGAATATTTTCCAGCATCAATTTTGGGATGTTTGGGATGAAAAGTCGTAATTTCAAACTGCGTATACGTGCAGAGAGCCAGAATTTAGCTCCAAAATAATTCTCAAGGTTCGAACTTGGGATGTTTGGGATATTTTGAAAATTGCAGGGAAGGTTTGGGGAAATTGTGATCCATCGCCGCTCTCAGTAATTGGCATATTTTCGGGATAAAAGTTCGCAATTTCAAACTGCGAATACGTTCAGAGAGCCAGAATTTGGCTCCAAAATATGGCTCAAGCTTCGAATTTGGGATGTTTGCTATATTTTGAAAACTGCAGGGAGGGTTTGGGCAAAATGTGATCCATCGTTGCTCTCGGTAAATGGCATATTTTCGGTATAAAAAGACGTAATTTCAAACTGCGAATACGTGCAGAGAGCCCGAATTTGGCTTAAAAAATGGCGCAGGCGTCGAATTTGGGATATTTGGGATATTTTGAAAACTGCAGGGGGGTGGGTTTCTGGCAATATGTGACATATCGCTGCTCTCAGTTATTGACATATTTTCAGTATAAAATGTCGTAATTTCAAACTGCGAATATGTGCAGAGAGCCAGAATTTGGCTCCAAAATATGGCTCAAGGGTCGAATTTGGAATGCTTGGGATAATTTGAAAACTGCAGAGAGGGTTTCGTCAAAATGCGACCCATCGCTGATTTCAATAATTGGCATATTTTGGTATAAAAAGTCGTAATTTCAAACGGCGAATACATGCAGAAAGCCAAATTTGGCTCCAAAATATAGCTCAAGGGTCGAATTTGGGATGTTTGGGATATTTTGAAAACTGCAGGGAGGGCTTGGGCAAAATGTAATCCATCGCTACACTCAGTAATTGGCATATTTTCGGTATAAAATTTTATAATTTCAATCTGCTAATACGTGCAGAGAGCATGAATTTGGCTCCAAAATATGGCTCTAGCGTCGAATTTGGGATGTTTGGGGTATATTAAAACTGCAGGGAGGGTTTAGGCAAAATGTGATCCATTGCCGCTTTCAGTAATTGTCATGTTTTCGTTATAAAATGTCGTAATTTCAAACAGCGAATACCTGCAGACAGCCTGAATTTGGCTCCAAAATATAGCTCATGGGTCAAATTTGGGATGTTTGTGATATTTTGCAAACTGCCGGGGGGTTTGGGCAAAATGTGACCCATCGCTGCTTTCAGTAATTGGCTTATTTTCAAGCGCCGAATTTGGAATGTTTGGGATAAAAAGTCGTAATTTCAAAATGCGAATACGTGCAGAGAGCCAGAATATAGCTCCAAAATAATTCTCAAGGGTCGAATTTGGGATGTTTGGGATATTTTGAAAACTACAGGGGGGGGGGGGGTTTGGCCAAAATGTGACCTATTGCTGCTCACAGTAATTGACATATTTTCGGTAAAAAATGTCGTAATTTCAAACTGTGAATATGTGCAGAGAGCCAGAATTTGGCTCCAAAATATTACTCAAGGGTCAAATTTGGGATGCTTGGGATAATTTGAAAACTGCAGAGAGGGTTTGGGCAAAATGTGATCCATCGCTGCTTTCAGTAATTGGCATATTTTCGGTATAAAAGTCGTAATTTCAAACAGGGAATACATGCAGAGAGCCAGAATTTAGCTCCAAAATAATTCTCAAAGTTCGAATTTGGGATGTTTAGGATATTTTGAAAATTGCAGGGAAGGTTTGGGCAAAATGTGATCCATCGCCGCTCTCAGTAATTCGCATAATTTCGGTATAAAAAGTCGTAATTTCAAACTGCGAATACGTGCAAAGAGCCCGAATTTGGCTTCAAAATATGGCTCAAGCGTTGAATTTGGGATGTTTGGGATATTTTGAAAACTGCAGGGGGGGGGGTGGCGGGGTTCTGGCAATATGTGACCTATCGCTGCTCTCAGTTATTGACATTTTCGGTATAAAAGTCGTAATTTCAAACGGCGAATACGTGCAGAGAGCCCGAATTTGACTCCAAAATATGGCTCAAGCGTCGAATTTGGGATGTTTGGGATATATTAAAAGCTGCAGGGAGGGTTTAGGCAAAATGTGATCCATTGCCGCTTTCAGTAATTGTCATGTTTTCGTTATAAAATGTCGTAATTTCAAAAAGCGAATACGTGCAGAGAGCAAGAATTTGGCTCCAAAATATAGCTCATGGGTCGAATTTGGGATATTTGGGATATTTTGCAAACCTCCGGGGGGTTTGGGCAAAATGTGACCCATCGCTGCTTTCAGTAATTGGCTAATTTTCAAGCGTCAAATTTGGGATGTTTGGGATAAAAAGTCGTAATTTTAAACTGCGAACACGTGCAAAGAGCCAGAATTTAGCTACAAAATAATTCTCAAGGGTCGAATTTGGGATATTTGGGATATTTTGAAAATTACAGGGATGGTTTGGGCAAAATGTGATCCATCGCCGCTCTCAGTAATTGGCATGTTTTCGGAATAAAAAGTCGTAATTTCAAACTGGGAATACGTGCAGAGAGCCAAAATTTAGCTCCAAAATATGGCTCAAGCGTCGAATTTGGGATGTTTGCTATATTTTGAAAACTGCAGGGGGGGTTTGGGCAAAGTGTGACCTATTGCTGTTCTCAATAATTGACATATTTTCGGTAAAAACTATCGTAATTTCAAACTGCGAATATGTGCAGAGAGCCAGAATTTGGCTCCAAAATATGGCTCAAGGGTCGAATTTGGGATGACTTGGGGTAATTTGAAAACTGCAGAGAGGGTTTGGGCAAAATGTGATCCATCGCCGCTTTCAGTAATTGGCATATTTTTGGTATACAAGTCGTAATTTCAAACTGGGAATACATGCTGAGAGCCAGAATTTGGCTCCAAAATATGGCTCAAGCGTCGAAATTGGGATGTTTGCTATATTTTGAAAACTGCAGGGAGGGTTTGGGCAAAATGTGATCCATCGCCGCTCTCAGTAAATGGCATATTTTCGGTATAAAAAGACGTAATTTCAAACTGCAAATACGTGCAGAGAGCCTGAATTTTACTTCAAAATATATCTCAAGCGTCGAATTTGGGATGTTTGGGATATTTTGAAAACTGCCG